>NC_084828.1:55233811-55536841 GCF_033115175.1 Lepus europaeus
AAACATGTAGATAAGGTAGTAATAGACATAAAATACATAATAAAGTTGCCTCTAGACCATTTTAACATGAAGATGGTAATGAGCAATGAGTCTCTTTAAAGAGCCAGAATTTCTTAGATTCTAACAATAAATGTGCTTTCAGATTTTAAGATGTTTTATTGTTTTACTAAATAAGAGTCTTTTTATCAGTTTTTCTCTAGACTTGTATATATAGAACATCCTGGAATCCACCATGAATGGACAGTTGGACCTAAGTGGAAAGCTAATCATCAAAGCTCAACTCGGGGAGGATATTCGACGAATTCCCATTCATAATGAAGATATTACTTATGATGAATTAGTGCTAATGATGCAACGAGTTTTCCGAGGAAAACTTCTGAGTAATGATGAAGTTACAATAAAGTATAAAGATGAAGGTAAAGTATTTTTAAAGCTGGTTTGTAAGAATTAACACATAGTATTTTTTTTTTTTTTTGGCTTATAGTCATTGGACTCTGTCTTCTCCCTTCATGGTATTTGAGTGGCCCCCTTCTTTTATTTAATGGGATGTTCAGACCATTAGTATAATTATTTATAAATTAATATACTTTTTTTTTTTTGACAGGCAGAGTGGATAGTGTGAGAGAGAGAGAGAGAGAGAGAGAGAGAGAGAGAAAGGTCTTCCTTTTTGCCATTGGTTCACCTTCCAATTGCTGCTGCGGCCAGTGCATTGTGCTGATCCGATGGCAGGAGCCAGGTGCCTCTCCTGGTCTCCAATGCGGGTGCAGGGCCCAAGCACCTGGGCCATCTTCCACTGCACTCCCGGGCCACAGCAGAGAGCTGGCCTGGAAGAGGGGCAACCTGGACAGAATCCGGCGCCCCAACCGGGACTAGAACCCGGGATGCTGGCGCCGCAGGCGGAGGATTAGCCTGTTGAGCTGCGGCACCGGCCAAGTTAATATATTTTTTTACAAGTATTTTTTCCCTTTGTTTACCGATACACTTCTGGCTTCCATTTTGCTTTTTTTTTCTTAAGTAAAATATTATTTATATAAAGGGGATAGATTTATCTACTTTATATTTGCAGTTTTAAGAACATAACGATACCTCCCATCCTACCCTCTTTTCCTCCCTTGCTATGCCTCTCTCCTTCTTTGTTTTTTCCTTTTAATTTTTGCAGTGACATGCTTTCAATTTACTTTATAATGACAAGCTTAATCCTCCACTAAATAAATAATTCAACAAGTAGTAAGGAGAAAAACACTGTTTCTTAGGAATATAGACAGGGGCTACAAACAATAATCAAATCTCAAAATGTCATTTTCACTCATACATTACATTCTTTTTGTCCTCTATATATTAGTTAACACAAATCAGAGAAAATAAATGATATTTGTCTTTGGGACTGGGTTATTTCACTGAGTATAATGGTCTCCAGTTGCATCCATTTTATTGTGAAAGGCAAGATTTCATCCTTTTCTTGGCTGAGTAGTAGTCCCTCGTGTATATATATCACATTTCCATGTGTATTTCCCAGAGTGAAAGGGATAGCAGTATATATTGAGTGAAAAAGGATTTCATAGTCAACTAATTAGAGAAAAGCTAGTTTATCCACAGACAAATGTGTTTGTTGCAGGAATTTTTCAGAGTGTATAATGTGCTGATGTATATTATCAATTTATAGTGTGAAATGTTCCCAGGATCATTTGACCCTCAAAGTTTTTATGAAGATAGATTTTGCATGACAAATGTTTCATCAGTCACACAGTAAAATTACAGCACTAGACTGTATTTCCTATATATGTGTGTGTGTGTGTGTGTGTGTATATATATATATTTATTTGAAAGTTAGGGTTAGAAGGGGAGTCAGAGAGATCTTCCATCTACTGGTTTACTCCACAGATGGCCGCAATGGCCAGGGCTGGGCAAGGCTGAAGCCAGGAACTGGTAGCTTCATTGAGGTCTCCCAGATAAGTGGTAGGGGCCCAAATACATGGGCTATCTTCCAAAGTATCAGGGAGCTGGATTCAAATTAGAGCAGCCAGGACATGAAATGGTTCCCATATGGAATGTGTGCATCGCAGGCAATGGCTCTGACACTCTGTGTCACAACACCAGCCCCTTCCTATTTTTAATCTGCCTTCTTTGTTAACATCTCTACTGAAATTTGTTCTTTAGGCAATTACCAGTATCTTTATTACTTTACAGTCTATTTTAGCCTTTTTTTCTCCCTTAAATGTTTCTTTATTTTTTATTTGAAAGGCAGAGTTAGGGAGAGAGAGATCTTACACTTCTGGTTCATTCTTCAAATGGCCATAACAGCCAGGGCTGGGGCAGAGCTGGGTCAAACCAAAGCCAGGAGCTTCTTCCAGGTCTTCTATGTGGCAGGGACCCAAGCACTTGGGCCATTCTCTACTGCTTTTTTTAGGTGCATTAGCAGGGAGCTGGATTGGAAGTGGAGCAGCACTCAAACTGGTGCCCATATGGGATGCTGGCACTGCAGGCGGTAGCTTAACCCACTAAGCCACAGCATGATCACCAGATTTGATGTTGCTGTTCACACTATCCTTTTTCAAATACTCTGATCTGTTAATATCTCTGATACTGTGTTTATCTTGGTTTTCTTCTTAATCACCAATTACTTCTCTGTCTCTATGAATGGTGCTTTAAAGTAATGTTAACTGGGTCTGGTGGCACAGCCAGTTAAGCTGCTGTTTGTGTCACCAGCATCCCATATTGGAGTGTTGGTTTGAGTCCCAACTGCTCTGCTTCCCTATCTAGTATATTCCTGCTACTGTGCCTGGGAAAGCAGTGGAAGATGTCCCAAGTGCTTGGGCCATCCTCTACTGTACTCCGGGCCACAGCAGAGAGCTGGACTGGAAGAGGGGCAACTGGGACAGAATCCGGCGCCCTGACCAGGACTAGAACCTGGGGTGCCGGCGCCGCAGGTGCATTAGCAGGTCTCCCAAGCCTACATGGGAGACCCAAATGGAATCTCAGACTCCTGACTTCAGCCTGGCCCATTCTGGGCTGTTGTGGCCATTTGAGGAATGAATCAGCTTACCGGAAGATCTCTTTATCTCTTTTTTTTTTTTGACAGGCAGAGTGGACAGTGAGAGAGAGACAGAGAGAAAGGTCTTCCTTTTGCCGTTGGTTCACCCTCCAATGGCTGCCGCGGTTGGCGCGCTGCGGCCGGCGCACCGCGCTGTTCCGATGGCAGGAGCCAGGTGCTTCTCCTGGTCTCCCATGGGGTGCAGGGCCCAAGGACTTGGGCCATCCTCCACTGCACTCCCTGGCCACAGCAGAGAGCTGGCCTGGAAGAGGGGCAACCGGGACAGGATCGGTGCCCCGACCGGGACTAGAACCCGGTGTGCCGGCGCCGCAAGGCGGAGGATTAGCCTGTTGAGCCACGGCGCCGGCTCTCTGCCTTTCACTTAAAATCTTTGAAAAGAAGTAATGTCAGCTGCTATAATAGAAATCTTAAAATTTCAATAATTTAACACTCAAGGTCATTTAGGGACCCAGGCTGACAGAAGCTATGTTCAACATATTGGGGATTGACACCCATCAGGCAGATGGATAAAGATAAGAGTGTGAAGTGATTTTACTTTCAAGGCCTTGAGGTGATGTCATTTCTGTCCACTCACATTGGCTGGAAACCAGTCAATCATGTGGGTTTGCTGAGATGCAGATGGGTTGGAAAATGTCATTCCTGGCTGGGCAGCCACTTTATACAATTTCCATTGTGGAAAGGGAGAGTGAATCACTAGTAACGAACTAAGCAGGTCATCTAGTAACAGGTGTATTCTCCTTTTTTGTGATATACGATAGAAGAGTAGTACCCCAAACTGTAATTTTTGAGTCACTCATGTTAAGGAAAAGGAGAGTGATTTTTTTTCTGGTTCTTTTCCATGGTACTCTTACCTACTTAAGAGACATTGATTTTCACCTTTGTCTACCAAATGTGTGCCTTAATTTGATCAAGTTCTCTCCCTTCCCCCTCCGCCTTTCTCCCTTCCACTCTCTGTAACTCTGACTTTCAGATAAATAAATACATCTTTAAAAAAAATAAATGGGTGCAGCAGAGCATTTCTGGAGCAGCTTGTTGGCCTCCCCAGGACAAAACTCTACTTTACCGAACTCTGTCTATAAAGATAACCCTGCAGAGACCCCTGGCCAACTCCATGTCTTGGCTTCTTTTCTGTTTTTGACTCTCTCAGGAATCTCTCAGAAAGAGGATCTATAGGAAAGCTTTGAAAGCTATCTTTGAAAGCTTTTTAAACATGCAGTTGATATGGTTATTACAGTATTCTTTTTAAATGTGCTCTAGTTTGTGTATATATACATGTTTTTCTGGGGGAGAGTTGATAGTTTTCATCTTATTATCAAAATGGTCAGTGACCCGAAAAGCTCTACTGTCTACTTGTTAAAGCAGTACTGCAAAAATTTGTTTTTGCAATTCTTTCAGTTATTTTTGTGTGTGACTTTACTTTCATTTCTGTTGATACATTTTATTGTATTCTGAGTTAAGATTTGAAGCTTGGACATCTTTATTTTACTTTTGATAAATGTATTTACATTTTTTGAAATTGAAATATTTCAGTCTAAACCAGTAATTTGCTTTGTTGCTGCTATGAATCTTCTCCTAGTGACTAGGAATTCATACACTTAGTGTATTAACCTTAGCTGTGTTTTCACATGAAGATATGATAAATATCTTGCTGTAAGAGTAATAAACAATATTGGTTTAGTATTGTTTGAACAAATATGATCCTTTAATGTTTAAGTTTGTTATAGGGGATTCTAACTATTATTATTCTAATTATCCAAAATTTTGATTTTGGATGTTAATTTTACATATGTCCTAGTTTACTCAATTACATATTTTTTTTAATTTCAGATGGAGATCTTATAACAATTTTTGATAGTTCTGACCTTTCCTTTGCAATTCAGTGTAGTAGGATACTGAAACTGACATTGTTTGGTGAGTGATAAACTTCTGATAACTTTACTATTCACTGCATTTTATTAAAGACTTTTTGGGTTTTTTCCTTTTAATGACTTAGAATTAAGCGATAAGTTGTCCAAAAGGTGCTGAAATTAATTCGCTTTCAGGTAGTTTAAAATTACTTAAGGTTTTTGGCTATGTGTGTTTTAAAATATGATACAAATTTTATTAACAGAATATGTTAAAGTTTGGTTTTTGAAGTCAGATATTACTTAGCTATCTCTAATACAGAATTACAACTTTAATTTTGCCCTGTCAGAATTGTGATTTGTTAAGATACTTGTGTTTTTGAAAGATTAATAGAAAACAGACATGTCTGAAATTCTATATTTGCTTTATTACACTAAATAGTATGTATAGCACTTTTATTGATTATCAAGGTTAAAAATAATATCAGGGGTAAAACTACCTCTGAGTTTGCTAAGCATTTATAAATATTTTCCTTTATAATCTAGTATGATGTTATTTACTCTCAGGGCTTAACATAAACCTGTTACTTAAGACACTGTTTTTCAAGGAATACTTCAGAATTAGAGAAAGTTGTGATATAAACAAATAAAAGACTAATTTTAATCATTTAGTATATGTTTTCTTGCAGATCTTATTAGATTTGTAAGACAGAACATTTAAGGAATAAAATAGAAATTATTACAGAGTTTAAAGTGGTAGAACGATTATCTAAAAATAAAATTTTGCTTTTTATTTCTTGTGCATGTTTTATTTATTTTTAATTATTTATTTGAAAGGCAGAGTTGGAGGGGGAGAGAGAGAGAGAGAGAGAGAGAGAGATGGAGATGGAGATGGAGATGGAGATGGAGATGGAGATATCATACTGGTTCGTTCACCAGATGATCACAATGGCTGAGGCTGAGCCAGGCTAAAGCCTGCAACATAGAGTTTCAGGTTCCTAGAGCTTCATTCTGGTCTCCCATGTGGGTATAGGGGCTAAAGCACTTTGGCCATCCTCCACTCCTTCCCAGGCACATTAGTAGGGAGCTGGATTGGAATTGGAGCAGCTGGGACTTGAACCAGCCCCCATGTGGGATACTGGCATCTCAGGTGATGGCTTAACTTGCTGCATCATGGCACCAGCCCCCTTTTATTTTATTTTATTAAATTTATGGACCTTATATTTCATAAAATATATCTGTTTCATCTACAGCTAGGAAGGATGACTGAATCATTTAAAAATGTTAATAACAAAATTGTTTTAAGAATTTTAAGATTTATTTATTTTAGTTGAAAATCACAGTTACACAGAGAGAGGAGAGGCAGAGAGAGAGGGGGAGGGAGGGAGGTGTCTTCCATTCACTGGTTCACTCCCCAGATGGCTGCAACAGCTGGAGCTGTGCTGATCCGAAACCAGGAGTCAGGAGCTTCTTCTGGGTTTCCCACGTGGGTGCAGGGACCCAAGGAGTTGGGCCATCTTCTACTGCTTTCCCAGGCCACAGCAGAGACCTGGGTCAGAAGTGGAACAGCCGGGTCTTAAACCAGCTCCCATATGGGATGCCGGCACTGCAGGCAGAGGCTTTACCTGCTAGCCACAGTGCTGGCCCTGTATTCTTTTTTTTTTTTTAATTTTTGACAGGCAGAGTGGACAGTAGAGGGAGACAGAGAGAAAGGTCTTCCTTTTTGTCATTGGTTCACCCTCCAATGGCCACCGCGGTAGGCGCGCTGCGGCCGGCGCATCGCGCTGTTCCGATGGCAGGAGCCAGGTGCTTCTCCTGGTCTCCCATGGGGTGCAGGGCCCAAGCACTTGGGCCATCCTCCACTGCACTCCCTGGCCACAGCAGAGAGCTGGCCTGGAAGAGGGGCAACCGGGACAGGATCAGTGCCCCGACTGGGACTATAACCCGGTGTGCCGGCGCCGCAAGGTGGAGGATTAGCCTACTGAGCCGCGGCACCGGCTTTGGCCCTGTATTCTTAAAACATCTTTTACAGTATTGATTATAAAATAGTTGTCACTGTTGGTTAGGTAAAAGGTAGATTGGATAATCTGAAAACTCCTTTAAAGAACCCCGAGGACAGGCTAAATAAACTATTACAAATACATTTTTTGGATTATATAATGTGGCTTACCCAGGAAAGTCAAGGACCAAAAAATAGGTGGAACTAAAAACCAAGGCCAAAAGTACCTAAAACTCAGATGTAGGTGATCTTAGTGGTAATGGTATATTTTGTTTGCATAATCTAAGAACTTGCCATTTGACATTTGTGGGCTCGTCCTGTGAGGCCCATACTGTTGGGATGATATCATTCTTCAACAAGAAGCACTGGAGACAGTTTCGGTGAACATGTCCGTTTATTAGCAGTTAGGGACAAACTTTATAGGGCAGGCAAAGGGCAGTAGCTAGCTCAGAGTAGCAACACTAATTCTATAGGATGAAGCCTATACTGGAGTCTCTGTGCTTCTCCAGTCAGCTTGAAGGTCACATAGTCCATGTAGCCTTCCAGGTGGTCTTTTGGGTCTGGGCCACACCCGGGAGCTATTTACCTAGTTGACAGTTACAAGGCCCCTCAACTGGAGGTGGAGGTGGGGGAAATGTGGCTGGGACTCCTGTGCCTGCTATTAGGTCATTTGTGGGGGTCTCTGTGCTGAGCCCTGGACCAGGGTTTTTCCCAGGGTCCATTGTGTGCCCTTAACCTCTTAACCTCCTGCATGGTCTAGGCAGGCAGTCTCTCAGCCAGGCACAGGATCACCCTGAGTCACAACATGAATATATTCTGAAAAGACTATTGTACAAAGCACATTTCTCCCAAGACACAGGAAAAGTCAAGAAAACGATTCTTACACCATGGTTTGTCAGAGGTTTGGAAGTCTTCTTTGAGGATGTAAAACCATGGTCCTTATATGGGTTGATTTTAAATTTAAGCAATTGAAATATTTGGGGAACTTTCAAGCCCAGATATCACTATCAAAAAATAGCAGAAGCAGTGTAAAAATCTCTGGAGAGGTGTATTCTCAATTCAGGTCACATAGATTTTTCACTGACAAAATCTTTCGATGAACTTAAAGCTCAAAACTGTAAAACACATAGAATAGTTCAAGTAAGCAAGAAATAAGGCACAATTAGCAGGATTAAGATGTCTAAGAACTTCAGTTAATAGAAGTGATAGACTATAAAATGTGTCAATAGTTGATAAAGACACAGAGGGAATAAGAATATAAGAACATGGCACTATAAAAATAGATTTTATAAAGAAAACTTAAGGTAACTTAGGAATGAAAAATCTGATTGGAATTATATGCTAAGTAGATAGGTTAAGCAGACCTGGTTCTGCTCTTGATTGCAGTTTCCTGCTAACATACACCCTGGGAGGCAGCACGTGATGGGTTCCTGCCACCAGTATGGGAGGCCTGGATTGACTTCGTGCCTCTCAGCTTCTACCTGCTTCAGCACCTGTCTGTTCCTGGCATTTGGGAAATGAACCAGCGAATAGGAACTCTCTGTTCTTATGTCTGTCTATTCTCTGCCTTTTTAATAAATATATAAAATAAGAAAAAGTAGATTTGTGACAGGTAAAAACAGAATTAGAAAAGGAAGTCCAAAGGAATTAGAGAATAAAGCAAAAAAAAAAAAAAAATGAAAAAGAAGCTGAGAATAAGAAAGTCCAATATGTTTCCATAAAGAATTTGAAGAAGGAAAGAAGAGAGGAGTAGAAATATATTCAAAGGTCATGGTTAAAGGCAAGAATTACAAAAGGTATACATCCTTGAGGAGACACAGTTGTGAGCAGGATAAGTAAAAATAAATCTCCAGTAGACATACTGCCACGAGACTGGAAAATGTATAAAACAGATTATTTTAAAAGTAGCTAGAGAGGGTAGGACTTATTATCTGTGAAGCAGTTAGTCTCTTAGTAGACCTCATGGTAATGGTAAAAGCTAGAAGGTAGTAGAAGGTAGTAGAATCATCCATTCAAATGGTTAAGAAAAATAACTAGAAAAGTAGTATATTGTAGACCAACTAAAACTCAGGAATTAAGGGGAAATAACATTTCGAACAAAAACAATTTACCACTCACTGGTGGTTCTTAGAAGATTTTTTTTTTTTTTTTTGGTAAAGATTTCAACAGTTTGCACTCACACAGAAACACAAAGTGAAACGTACTGTTTGAGTACTAGTTATAGCATCAAATCACAATGTACAGCACATCAAGGACAGAGATCCCACATGAGGAGAAAGTGCACAGTGACTCCTGTTGTTGACCCAACAAATTGACACTCTAGTTTATGGCACCAGTAACCACCCTAGGCTCCCATCACGAGTTGCCAAGGCTATGGAGGCCTTCCAAGTTCGCCGACTCTGATCATATTTAGACAAGGTCATAGTCAAAGTGGAAGTTCTTTCCTCCCTTCAGAGAAAGGCACCTCCCTCTTTTTTTTTTTTTTTTTTTTTAAGGGAAAGGTTTTATTGGGGAACACCCAACTGACCGGAAAGCTGATTCCAGCCAAGACTGGGAGAAAAGTCACTCATCTTTTTTAGGTAGAGGGGTTTGTCTGTAGAGAAATTTTGAACAATTATACAGCATTAAGTGGGGAAGAGGAACGTCGGTACACACAGGTTGGGAGTAGAGCCATTGGTGGTAGAGTAGAGGTTATGATTACAAGGAAATGCGGCCCAAGTGCACTAGACAGGGTCTAGAACAAAGGACAGAGTCATTATTAGAGGAGCTAAGAAAGGTGCTGTTCTAAGCTACAATTAAGTTTTCTGATTGAGAGGCAAATAGAACCTGACAGAAGGGGCTTGATAATAATCTGTTGGGCTTTAGGCCTTGTAAGTTAAGAGGCCCAGACCTATCTCTTCACATGGGGTACATCCTAAAGGAGGTGTGAACCTCCTAGGGGAAGGCACTCTGTTGACTTTCATTACTTAGCTGGCCTGGGAGGAGAGCTGGCCAGGTCAAGGCAGGTGGCATCTCCAACAAGAAATTTACAGTTCTGCCTGCAATGTTGCTGACCCTACTTGCTTTTTACCAAGAAGAAAATAAAATCCTGAAAGTGGTGAAAGATGCAAGAAGCAATTGTGACAAATAAATTGGGTAACATGTAGATTTAAATGGGCATGTATTACAAAAAACAGTATATTGGGGAATAGGAAAAGTTGGGTCAAAAATACTGAGCCATAATTATATGTAAAACAGTATGGGACGATAGGAATCAAGTATTTTAAGGATTTGTTTTTGAGCAAGATTGCAATTAATTTTAGAATTTTTAAATTAAAGGTTGTTGAAACATTAGAAATAGCTGGTAGAGAGGGAAACAAGGAAAACAGGGGACCCATTCCTTAACTAGAAAATGGGAGGGGCCAGTGCTGTGGCACAGCAGGTTAAGGCCCTGACCTGAAGCGTCGGCATCCCATTTGGGCATCGGTTCTAGTCCCGGCTGTTCCTCTTCCGATCCAGCTCTCTGCTATGGCCTGGGCTAGCAGTAGAAGATGGCCCAAGTCCTTGGGCCCCTGTACCCACGTGGGAGACCTGGAAGAAGCTCCTGACTCCTGGCTTCAGATCGGCACAGCTCTGGCCATTGCAGCCATCTTGGGAGTGAACCAGCGGATGGAAGACCTCTCTCTCTGTCTCTACCTCTCTCTGTAACTCCGTCTTTCAAATTAATAAAAATAAATCTTTAAAAAAAAAAAAAAGAAAATGGAAAAGGACGAAAGGAGAGGGAAAGCTTGATAAACAGCACAAAATACTGATTGCCATAAGCAGAAACTGAACACATACACCATTTAAAAGACCGAATTTCTTACTGAAGGTAAAAATCAAGTTACATGCTGGTTTTAAGAGATACACTAGATTACTATGCAGAATTTGAAGGCAGAGGGCTAGAAAAAAGTTCATTGTGTAACAAGTTTTCTGTGATATGTCAAAAACTAACAGAAGAGAAATCTTAGAGGTCATATTCTCTGGGCTACTTAGAAACCATGGGACAACAAATATAACCCAAACTCCTGCTACTTCTGGTTACAAAGTACACTTTTAAATAACCCAAGTTGAAGAAGAAATCATAATGGGAATTAGAAATAGATAATGACTTGTACATAACAAAGTGCTTAAGAATATGCTAACCTGTATATGGAAGAATATTTATAGCTTTAAATACTTCGATTCATGAAATTAGGCTGAAAGTTTATGGGCTACGTATTCAGGTTTAAAAATAGACAGAATAAACCCATATGCTTTGAAGGAAATAATAAAAAGTAGAAGTCCTGGAATTGGTAGGATCAGCAGTTTTGGAAACGTGAGACCAAGATCACTCCTCATGTTTTACATTCATTGATCTTGCATAACTGCAAATAAAATGGAAACAAAACAATGATAATTTCTGTCAATAACTATTTTAACTGGAAAACTTAGGAGACATTGGCAATTTAATAGTTAAATTTAATTGTCAAAGTAGTTCAAGAAAAAGAAAACTTACATTAAACAAATTGAGTCAGTCATTCTTCCCAGTATGTAAAGAACAGATAATTCAGACTATTTCAAGGATAGGCAGGGAGGGAATATACACTAACTCATTTTATGGGGTTAATATAACCTTTTTAAAATTTTTTAAAAAGATTCATGTGTTTATTTGAAAGGCAGAGAGAGGTCTTCCATTCCATTGGTTCACTCCCCTAATGGCCAGAGTTGTGCCAATCCAAAGCCAGGAGCCAGGATTTTCCTCTGGGTTTCCCATGTGGGTGCAGGGGCCCAACATCTTGGGCCATCTGCTGCTGCTTTCCCAGGCCATAGCAGAGAGCTGGATTGGGAGTGGAGCAGCTGGAATTCAAACCCGTGCCCACATGGGATGTCAGCACTGCAGGCAGCAGCTTCACCCACTAAGCCTCAATGCCGGCCCCTGGGGTTAATATAATCTTTTTTTAAAGGTTTATTTTCCCAACGCCATTTGTCAAAGAGACTGGCCTTTGTGTAGGGATCAATTATTTGTCAAAATAATTTGTCATGTGTCAAAAATTGGTTGTAGATGTGTAGATTAATTTCTGGGGTGTCTGGTCTGTTCCATTGGTAGACATGTTTGATCTTGTGCCTGTAACAAGCTGTTTTGTTTACAGTTGCCCTATAGCACATCTTGATATCGGGTCTTGTGATGATTTGTTTTTGTTGTTTAGGATTGCTTTAGGTATTTGGGGTGTCTTGTGATTACATATGAATTTTAAGGACTTTTTTTTCCAAATGTAAGAAGAACGTCTTTGCTATTTTGATTGGGCCTCATTGAATTTGTAAATTGCTTTGGATAGTGTGGACATTTTGGTTATTAATATAATCAAATATATAATTAATATAATTATTAATATTAATTATTCCAATCTGTGAACATAAACGATTTTTCCATTTTTTTATGTCTTCTATTTCTTTCTTTAGTGTTTTGTAATTTTCATGATAGCAGTCTTTCACATCTTTGGTTAAATTTATTACAAAGTCATTAAATACTTTTGTGTCTCTTGTGAATGTGTCTCTTGTGTCTCGTATAAGTTCTTTATCAGTCATGGCATCGTCTGTATATACTGAGACTATTGGTTTTTGTGGGTTGATTTTATATCCTGCAACTTTGCCAGACTTTCTTAGGAGTTCAAGTAGTCTCTTACTGGAGTCTTTTGTGTCCCTATGTTTAGGATCATATCATCTTCAAACAGGGATGGTTTGACTTCATCCTTTTCTGTTTCTATCCCTTTGATTTATTTTCCTTGTCTAATGACTCTGGCTAAAGGTTTCAGAACTCTAATGATTAGCAATGGTGGGAATGGTCAGCCTTTTTTGGTTCCAGATCTTAGTGCAGATGCTTCCCGTTTTCCCCCATCCCATGATGCTGGCTGTGGGTTTGTCATATATTGCCTTGATTATGTTAAGGAATGTTCCTTATATTCACTATTTGCTTAAGGTTTTTGTCATGAAAGGATGTTGTATTTTATCAGATGTTTTCTTTGCATCTATTGAAGATAAGCATATGGTTTTGATTCTAAAGTTTGTTAGTGTGATGTATCATGTTTATTGAGTTGTGTATGTTGAACAATCCCTGCATATCAGGGATAAATCTCACTTGGTCCAGGTGAATGATCTTTCTGATGTGTTGTTGGATTCGATTAACTAGTATTTTGTTGAGGATTTTTGCATCTCTGTTCATCAGTGTTCATTTGTGTTCATTATTGTGTCTTTTTATTGTTTTGGAATTAAGGTGATGCTGGCCTACTCATAGAAGGACTTTGGGAGGATTTCTTCCCTTTCTTGTTTTGAATAGTTTGAGAAGAATTGGGATTAGTTCTTCAAAGTTTGGTAGAATTCAGCAGTGAAGCCATCTGTCTGGTCCTGGGCTTTTCTTTCTTGGCAAGTCTTTATTATTGATTGAATCTCTGTCTTGGTTATTTCTTTATTTAGGTTTTCTGTGTCATCATGAGTCAATTTTGGTAGATTCTATGTGTTCAGAAATCATTCTGTTTCTTCTAGATTTTCCAGTTTGTTGGTGTATAGCTGTTTGAGGTAATTCCTGATGATTCTTTTTATTTCTGTAGTATCTGTTGTTACATTTCCTTTTTTATCTCTGATTTTATTCATTTGGGTCTTTCTTTTTTTTCATTTTTTGTCAGTTGGCCTATCCATATCAATTTTGTTTATTCAAAATAACAAGATCTCCATTTTACTAATCTTTTGTATTTTTTTGTTTCAGCTTTGTTTCTCCCTGGTTTTAATTTTTCTTTCCTCTTACTAGTTTTGGGTTTGGCTTGTTATTGTTTTCTGGGTCCTTGAAATGTATTGTTAGATTATTATTTGATGCCTTTCCAATTTCTTGATGTAGGCACTAATTGCTATAAACTGCCCCCTTAGTACTACTTTTGCTGTGTACAAACCGTAAGGGATATATTGTGTTGTCATCTTAATTCATTTCTAGTTTTTTTTTTAATTTTCCTTTTGATTTCTTCTATGACCCACTGTTCACTGAGGAGCAAATTGTTCAGTCTAAATGTGTTTGCATATTTTGTAGAGTTTCTTAAGTTGTTAATTTCCAGCTCCATGCCATTGTGGTCAGAAAATACACATTATATGATTTCATTTTTTTTTTTTATTTGTTGAGGCTTGTTTTATGACCTAGCATGTGATCTAACCTATAGAAAGTTCCGTGCAGTGATGGAAAGAATGTGTATTGCAGAGCTGTGGGATGAAATGTTCTGTAGATATTGGTTAGGTCCATTTGGTCCGCAATATAGATTAGTTCTGTTGTTTCTTTGTTGGTTTTTTTTTTTTTGTCTAGTTGATCTGTCCATTGATGAAGTCCCCCATGGTTATTGTATTAAAGTCTCCCTGTAGTTTCATTAATACTGCTTTAAAATAGCCAAGTGCCATTGTAATGACTACATAAACATTTATATAGTCACATCTTCCTGTTGAGTTGATTCTTCACATAATGCCCTTCTTTGTCTCTTTTAACAGTTTTTATGTTAGTCTATGTTGTCTATTAGGATGGCTACTCCTGCTTATTTTTTGCTTTGTTTTCATTGAATGTCTTTTTTTCATCCTTTCACTTTCAATCTATGTGTATCTTTGTTGGTGAGATGTCTTTCGTGTAGGCGGCAAATAGAATCTTCTTTTTTAATCCATTCATCCAGTCTGTATCTTTTAATTAGGAAATTTTGGCCATTTACATTCCAGGATATTATTAATAAGTAATGACCTGGTCCTGCCATTTTCCCATAAATATTACTGTTATTTGTTTTGGATTTTTTTTGTACTTTTCCTAGATTTTCTTCTTTTAACATCTTTCATGATGCTGACTGTCTTTCTCTGTTGCTGTGGGTAGCACATTAAATATCATTTGCAAGGATGAATGAGTGGTAACAATTTATTTCAATTTCTGAATTTCTGTTTGTTTTGGAAGGTCTTTATTTCACCTTCATTTATAAATGAGAGCTTTGCAGGGTACAATATTCTGGGTTGACACTTTTTCTTCTAGAACTTGGACTATGTCTGTCCATTCTCTCCTAGCCTGTATGGTTTCTGATGAGAAATCAGTTGTCAATCTGATTGGGGATCTTTGAAGGTTATCTGGCATTTCTCTCATGCATATTTAGGATATTTTCTTTCTTTTTTTTTTTTTAAGATTTATTTCATTGAAAGAGAGTTATGGCCGGCGTCGCAGCTCAATAGGCTAATCCTCCGCCTGTGGCGCTGGCACCCTGGGTTTTAGTCCTGGTTGGGGCACCAGATTCTGCCCCGGTTGCTCCTCTTCTAGTCCAGCTCTCTGCTGTGGCTTGGGAGTGCAGTGGAGGTTGGCCCAAATGCTTGGGCCCTGCACCCGCATGGGAGACTAGGAGAAGCACTTGACTCCTGGCTTTGGATCAGTGTGGTGTGCCGGCCGCAGCGGCCATTGGAGGGTGAACCAATGGCAAAGGAAGACCTTTCTCTCTGTCTCTCTCTCTCACTGTCCACTCTGCCTGTAAAAAAAAAAAAAAAAAAAAGTGAGTTACACAGAGAGAAAAGGAGAGGCAGAGAGAGAGAGAGAGAGAGAGAGAGAGAGAGAGAGAGGTCTTCCATCCACTGATTCACTCCCCAAGTGGCTGCAATGGCTGGAGCTGCGCCAGTCTGAAGCCAGGAGCTTCTTCAGCGTCCCCACGTGGTTGCAGGGGCCCAAGGACTTGGGGCATCTTCTGCTTTCCCAGGCCATAGCTGAGAGCTGGATCGGAAGTGGAGCAGCTAGGACTCGAACTGGTGCCCATTTGGGATGCTGGCACTGCAGACAGCGCCTTAATCTGTTATACCACAGTGCTGGCCCCAGGATCTTTTCTTTTACTTTTGAAATTTTACTATCGTGTGTCATAGTGAAGATCTTTTCTGATTGTGTCTGTTAGCAGTTCTATGTGTTTACTGTACCTCCATGTCCCTTTCTTCAAATTATGGATGTTTTCTTCTATTGTCTTTTTTTTTTAAGATTTATTTATTTATTTGAAAGTCAGAGTTACACAGGGAGAGGAGAGGCAGAGAAAAAGAGGTCTTCCATCCACTGGTTTACTCCCCAATTGGCCACAGTGGCTGGAACTGTGCTGATCTGAAGCCAGGAACCAGGATCCTCTTCTGGGTCTCCCACATAGGTGCCGGGGCCCAAGAACTTGGGCCATCTTCTACTGCTAGTCCAGGCCATAGCAGAGAGCTGGATTGGAAGTGGAGCAGCCAGGTCTTGAACTGGCACCCATATGGGATGCTGGCACTTCAGGCCAGGGCATTAACCCACTACACCATAGCGCCGGCTCCTTTTCTATTGTCTTTTCATCTATTCTTATTTTCCATACCTTCAGGAACTCTTAACACACATATGTACAGCTTTCCACTTTATATTTTTTATTTGATATATTGAATTCTTCATTTCCCAAAATTTCAGTTTGATTTCTCTTCGATATCTCTTATCTCATGACAGAATTTCTCATCTATGTCATGTATGGATTTTTTTTATGTAATTTCTTCTCTGTGCTTTTAGTAATCTTATGATCATTCTTTTGAATTGTGTTTCAGGTATTTCATCAGTCTCTCTGTTTCAGGTATTTCATCAGTCTCTCTCTCTCTCTCTTTTTTTTTTTTTTTTTTTTTGGACAGGCAGAGTTAGACAGTAAGAGAGAGAGACAGAGAGAAAGGTCTTCCTTCCGTTGGTTCACCCCCCAAATGGCTGCTATGGCTGGTGCGCTGCGCCAATCCGAAGCCTGGAGCCAGGTGCTTCCTCCTGGTCTCCCATGCGGGTGCAGGGCCCAAGGATTTGGGCCATCCTCCACTGCCTTCCCGGGCCACAGCAGAGAGCTGGACTGGAAGAGGAGCAACTGGATAGAACTGGTGCCCCAACTGGGACTAGAACCCAGAGTACCAGCAACCTCAGGCGGAGGATTACCCTAGTGAGCCGCGGTGCCAGCCTCATTACTCTCTTTGTTGTCACATTCTAATGTTGAAGTTTTGTTGTTTTCTTTTGGGGAGCCATATTGTCATCTTTGGTCATGTTTCTTATGTTTCCTTTTTTTTTTTTTTTTTGATATATGTGGAAACACTTGTTGGCTTTCTCCCGTGGGCTTTTATCTTTGAAATATCCCTCTATGGCTTAGGGGAGTGTATGCTTCCTGGGATATCCAGAGGTGTGTGCTCAGTGGGCTGGAGAGCTCTGGCCAGTGTTTGCAGATAGGGCAGAAGTCCAGAGTGACACCCTAGTTGGGTGTGGCAGATATCCTTTGTTTTCAGGAGTGGGGAGGGTATGATTACTTCCCCTGGCGTGATCATAGCCTCACAGCTTCTTTGTCAGGGTGAACCCAGTGCCCACAGTGAGCGCACAGTGGTATGCATCTCACCCACACAGGCACATGAACTGTACAAAGGATCTGTGTGCTCCTTAGTATGAGCACAGAACGTTCTACAATGACCCCCCACAGCATACAGGGAACTCTGAGCTTCTGAAGTCAGATGAAGTGCTTGCCCAGAGACCCAGCGTGCCCCATCTCACCATAATAGAATTCCCACAGTGATAGTGCACAGGGCTCCCCCAGTCATAGGGTGTAGTCTCAGCCCTGCGAGACTCGGCTACAAGGAGAGCTGCAGCATTCCAGCAGCTAGCTGCCTACCTGATAGTAGTTGATTGGTGTTCCACTTTGGCAAGTTGAGTCACAGCACCTTGATAGAGTAAGGGTAGAGGATTCCTCACAGGCCTACATGGGTGCCCAGCCCCCTGCCAACCCTCTAGGCCAGACTCAGTCAGTGGAGACCATGGATTTATTCTTATTAAAATCACCCAGTAACGTGTGGCCACAGCAGTCTCTACTCACTTTATTAAGATGGCGTTTCCCCATTGTAGTTGCCCAGCTCCTTTGTGATAGAGAGGAAGAAAGCAACATACTCTTAGAGCATGGGGTTAAATGGGCACTGTATACCCTGCTAATGCTTCAGGCTAGACTCAAAGTCAGCAGTGACTGTGAAGTTCTTCCTCAGGCACTATCAGCAGTTCAAGAAGATTGTGTCGTCTCCAGTCCCAGGCTTTGGGAGGGACCAGCAGTGTCCCCTTGCTGCTGCATAATTGTACTGTACCTGCTGCTCCACAGCATCTATTCTTTCTATAGAATTTCCATGACAGACATTTCAGATTATCCCCTGTGAATGCAGTTCCTCCCCTTTTCTTCTCTTATCTTCCTGGGTCAAAATGAGCATGTCTTTTCCCTACTCAGCCATCTTGGATCTCCTTCTACAGTGATGATTATTAAGTTTATCTTATGTGCTTTAAATATGTTATTGAAGTTGTAAAGTTATCTTCATATTAATAAAAATAGTTCTGGAAGGGGTAATTGAAAATTTTAATTGGGTATAATGTGAAGCTTTGTGGTTCTAATAAGTAATAGCAGATCATAGATCATAATGAAAATCTAAACAAATTATATTTGTAGTTCTTACAAATTGTAGTTCTTACAAGTTGATGTAAGAATTTGTCACACCTGCAGTTGAACAAAGTTGGGTTGATTGACTTACTGCAGTAAGGAACAGTGAACACCATGGGAAACAGTAGCGTGTCTCAGTAAGATGTTAGAAGCAATCTTTTATAGTGCATCAGCTTGCATTATGTGATTTTGTATCAGGTTCAAGAAAATGTTGTTTGCTGTGGGTTTTAGTGTATTATATTGTAATGGAATTTTTCTATGCCTTTTTGCCAATAAGGTCATAGGTGGGTCTGACATCAAGACAGACTGATGAATGTTTATTTTCTTAGAAATGTAAGCTATTAGTAATGAGGGTCTTTTCCTTTAAAGAATTATTCTAGTGACATCAGTAGGTATCTTTAATTTTGTTTCACTTTTTAAAGGAATTGTACTTATTTTTCCTTATTGCATGTTATTCTATTGTTACACTTTTTCAGGAACATCTACTAATTTCCACCAAACTAATGCTTTTATTTCAGTTAATGGTCAGCCCAGACCCCTTGAATCAAGTCAGGTGAAATACCTCCGTCGAGAACTGATAGAGCTTCGAAATAAAGTAAATCGCTTATTGGATAGCTTGGAGCCACCTGGAGAGCCAGGACCTTCCACCAGTATTCCTGAAAATGGTAAACCATGAATCATCTTAAATTTGATTTATTGTTATATCTTTTCTTGCAGACCTTTTTAAATTTGCTTTTTTTAAGCCCTTTACTAGGAGTAGGGTGGCATCCTCAGTGTCACTCTTGTTTCTGCCTCTGTGGTAGTGTTCATCATCTATGTCTGTGTTCTCAAACTTGGCCAACTGTTCATCAGGCTTACTGGAGGTTTCATTATACCAGTTTCTTCATCTCATCACAGACCTATTGGAGGATAGGGCTTGGAAATCCCATCTTACCGAGTGCTGTTTGAGTCTTCTAAAACTAGTCTTACACTAGTTTCGTAATATCTATCAGTTTTCAAACCTCTTTAACTCATTGAACGCTTTCCGGTGTAATAAGTGATTAATCTTAGAAATTGAAAATTATTTCATGAAGTATATTAAGTAGGTTCAAGTAAAAAAAATAGTGTATTAAAAGCATATAACACTTATTTTAAGCACAATTTTTAATATAAAAAAACTGAATTTTTGCTTTCATTTTATACATGATATGTACTATTTATGTTAAGATAAAGATTATTAACAAATGGAATGGTCATATTTTTGGAAATTTATATAGTATGGCTTGAAAGTGTGTGTATATATATATATATATATGTATTTTTAATTTATTTGACAGGTAGAGTAATAGAAAGACAGAGAGAAAGGTCTTCCCTTGGTTCACTCCCCAAATGGCTGCGCCGATCTGAAGCCAGGAGCCAGGTGCTTCTTCCTGGTCTCCCATGTGGGTGCAGAAGTCCAAGCACCTGGGCCATCCTCCAGTGCCCTCCCGGGCCACAGCAAAGAGCTGGACTGGATGAGGAGCAGCCAGGACTAGAACCCAGCACCGATATGGGATGCCAGTGCCGCAAGGTGGAGGATTAACCAAGTGATTCATGGCAACGGCCCCTTGAAAGTAGATTTTTAAAAACTACTTTTCTTAATTTTTAAGATTCTTAAATGTCATACTTTGAAAAGCTTGATTTTTTTACATAGTTCTTGTTTGCTTATAACTTTATGTAACACTTTCCATATTATGAATTTTTAAAAACAAAGTCAGGATGAATGTTAAAGGGCTTTATGGAGATGATTTTTTTATGAAAAAGTGGCACCTGTAATCCCTTGCAACCTTTAGGTTCTGAGATACTCTATTTTTGGCTCCTAAGTAATTTTGGAGCCATGGTTTTTTTTCTTTAGTTACAGCTTATTAAGAGGCAGATTCCATAATTTCCCTCTTTCTTTCTTCTTCCAGCCATATGGAATTTGTGTTAATTGCTCCAAAAGTATTTGGTGAGAATATTTTGTAGTTCTACCTATTTTATAATATATTGGAGATTTGCTGGAATAATATAAAGAAATCTTCTTGGACATTTTATGATGAAACTTATGGTCAGACATTACATATTCTGAAACCCACCTACAAACAAAAAGGACCAATTTTAAAGAATCTGATGAAAAATGTAGACCATTTTTCAAGAATTCAGTTTTTTTTTTTTTTTCTTTTTTAATATTTGACAGAGTTATAGACAGAGACAGAGACAGAGAGAAAGGTCTTCCTTCTGTTGGTTCACCCCCCAAATGGCTGCTATGGCTGGTGCGCTGCGCCAATCCAGAGCCAGGAGCCAGGTGCTTCTTCCTGGTCTCCTACATGGGGCAGGGCCCAAGCACTTGGGCCATTCTCCACCGCACTCCCAGGCCACAGCAGAGAGCTGGACTGGAAGAGGAGCAACTGGGACTAGAACCCGGTGCCCATATGGGATGCCGGCACTGCAGGCAGAGGATTAACCAAGTGAGCCACGGTGCCAGCCCCAAGAATTCATAGGTTCTAACACAACATTTGCATGTAATTTTTGAGAGTTATGTGCTTGTGATGTAGCCTTGGAATTAGAAGAAGGAAGTTGATGAGAAAGATAGCTTGAAGATATACTGTAAAGTGGTGCTTATAGTATTTTGTTCTCCCCTGAGAAATTTAGGAAATATTGGGATACCCTGGAAAACCAAGTTAGGAATGAATGGATGTGTGTATTGGGAGGGCTTATATTTCACTTAGTTTTTTGTTTTATTATTTTTGCAATATTTCTTTATTTGAAAGTCAGTAGAGAGAGAGAGGGTGAGGCAGAGGCCTTCCATCTGCTGGTTCACTCCCCAGATAGCTGCAATGGTCAGGACAGAGCCAGGCTAAAGAGTTTCCCACATGGGTGCAGGGGCCCAAACACTTGGGCCATCTTCTGCTGCTTTTCTCAGTGTGGATCGAAAGGTCGAGCAACCAGGAGGACACAAACTGTTGTCCATAAGGGATGCCTGCGTTGCATGCGGCAGCTTCACTCACTTTGCTGCAATGCTGGCCCTGTGGTTTTTTTTGACCAGAGAAGTTTTGTACTGATTCCAGGGGTCCCATCCATCTATCTAACAACTGATGGTCATTTACCTGATAACAGAACACAATTGATAATCATCACTGTTAATTGAGTAAATAGCCACTTTTTTTGTATACATGTTTGTTTTCTTTTGATAACTTTTTTTTGTATTCCTGTTGATAAAACGGAGGTTGTTCTTGAATCCCTTTTTTTCACAAGGTAATAGTATAATTGCCTGTTGAATAACTTAGTATACTTAGAAGAAATGTAAGTTTAAATTAACCTGCCCATAATATTAAACATTTTATTTTTGCTTTAAAAAAGTATTTTTAAATGGAGAAATATAAGCATGTATATATAAGTATACATAATGTGAGTGTTATAGTGAATCCCATGAACTCACATCCAACTTCAGCCATTATTAAGTTATTGTCATGTCATATATCCTCCCAGTTTCTCCACCCTTCACATATTATTCGGAAACAGATCTCAAACATGCATCATTTTTATCGGTATGTTTTTTAATAAGTAATTTAATAAGTAATAAATACTTAAAAGTATTAGACATGAATTCTGTTGGACTTGATTTCTATATAATTTTTTTAAAAGATTTATCTTATTTATTTGAAAGACAGAGTGACAGAGAGGTAGAGACAGAGAAAGAGGTCTTCCTTCTGCTGGTTCACTCCCCAGATGGCCACAATGGCCGGAGCTGTGCTGATCCGAAGCCAGGAGCCAGGAGCCTCCTGCGGGTCTCCCATGTGGGTGCAGGGGACCCAGGACTTGGGCTATTTTCCACTGCCTTCCCAGGCCACAGCAGAGAGCCAGACTGGAAGAGGAGCAGCCAGGACCAGAACCAGTGCCCATTTGGGATGCTGGTGCTTCAGGTGTTAGCCCACTGCACCACAGTGCTGGCCCTGATTTCTATGTAATTTAATAGTGGGCCAATACATAGGAGAAATCATAAAAGTTGAGAATATAGTTTTAGCTATACATCTTATTCTTTTACAAAATAAAGCATTAATTCCTATAACTGATCTTTCCTGAGTGCCCATTATGTATCTGATAAAGGATGGGATATATAAGACATAGGACTCTATAAAAAGGTAAAATGTTTTTATTTGTTAAGGAACTTGTAATAATTCATAGGGAAGGACATAGATTTTTCTTTTATTTTAAGGGTAAAAATATAAACATATAAAGAGAGACAAATTATACATAATCCTATATTCAGATATCTAAACAATATTCATGCAAAATGTATTTATTTCCCTGTCTCTTTTTTGTTTGTTTGTTTTTTAACTTTATTGAATGTAGATCAAGAGGATACAAGTTTATTGTTTATTCTTGTGTTGTTCTTATAGATACTGTGGATGGTAGGGAAGAAAAACCTACTGCTTCTGATTCTTCTGGAAAACAGTCTACTCAGGTTATGGCAGCAAGTATGTCAGCTTTTGACCCTTTGAAAAACCAAGATGAAATCAATAAAAATGTTATGTCAGCATTTGGCTTAACAGATGATCAGGTTTCAGGTACGTAATACCTGCATCCCTCCCATATTTCCATTTCTTCCTGCTTTTCTCCCTTTCCTTCTTTAATAGATGAATAACTTGCATATGGTTAAGTGAACAAATCATTAAGAATTCAGTCCAATAAATTTTGACAGTTGTATACACCTGTGTGAAATACCAAACAGATCAAGGTGCAAATGATTTCCAGTACTCCAGAAAGCTTTTTTGTACCTTTACCCAATTCAGTAGCATTCTCCCCTTTAAAGAAAAATCACTATTTGAGCCAAATAAACTTTACTGAAGGTAAAATTTGAAGAATTGTTTTCTAAAAAAATTTGAACTATGTTGTGATTTTATTTCACATTTGTTGCATGGCAGTTTAATTATCTCTTCTGACCTGACATTCAAGAAATTAAAAGTTAAACATAGATTTCTTGTTAACTTGCTTTACTGGGTATGTTAGCTTTGTGTTACCATAATTAGATACCTGTGTAAGAACTTGAATAGAGAGACAAAGTTTATTTAGCTATTGTTTTGGAGGTTCAAGGGCATGATGTCTGCATGGGCTTAGTTCTCAACAGAGGCCCCAGCTGTAGTTACAGAATGGTAGAGCTTGGTGTGTAGAAAAGCCTGCATCACAAAACTGGAATTCAGAGAGAGACTGGATCCCATGGTCCTTTACATGGTCTTTGGACTAGCTATCAAGTCTTACCTTCCAAATGTTCCAGCACTTCACAGTTACTACCCTGGGGAACATGCTCTTCGTTATTGGACATTTGGGAGAACGCTCAAACCATAGTGGTGTAGAAAGTGCTATTATATGAATTAGTGTTTAACCTTAAAAAAACACCTGTGCTGGGGTTTGTACTTTATTTTTTGGCCATCATGTCTTCATTTTTCTGCTTCTTTGTCTCTTTGGGGATTCTAATTTATACAGAAAGAGCTTGATATTGTCTCCTGGCTCTCTGAGGTTTACATTTCTTCAGTCTTTTTTTTCTCTGTGTTCTTTAGATTGAATGATTTCTATTGAACTTTCTTCAAGGTTGCTGATTATCTGTGCTATTTCCAATTTTTTTATTTCAGTTGTGCTTTTCATCTCTAGATATTTTTTATAGTTTCTATTTTTTTCTGTTAGTTTCTGCTTTTCTGTTGAAATTTGTTAACTTACGTTCATTAAGATTGTATTTTCCTTTAATTCTTTGAATATATTTTTAATTCTTTTTTTTTTTTTTAAAGGATTATTTTATTTATATGAAAGGCAATCTTCCATCCTCTGGTTCCTTCCCCAAATAATTGCGATGGTCTAAGCTGGGCCAGACTGAAGCCAGGAGCCAGGAATTCCATTCAGGTCTCCCTCTTGGGTACAGGGCATCCAAGTGCTTGGGCCATCTTCTGCAGCTTTCCCAGGAACACTAGCAAGGACCTGGATTGGAAGAGGAGCAGCTGGGACTTGAACCAGCTCTTTGATATGAGATCTGGCATCTTAGATGGCAGCTTAACTGTTGCACCACAGTGCTTACCCTGTTTAATTCTGTAAAATATCCATAATAGCTGCTTTGAAATGTTTACCTGCAGTATTCAATATCTGGCCCACTGGGAATCAGTTTCTATTGACTGCTTAATATTCCTCCCCCACCCTTGCTATGGTTGTTTTTTCCTGTGTCTTTGTCTTACTTTTTGGTTGTAAACCCTACATTGTGTTTAATATGTTGAAGTAACTTGTGATTCTTTATGTTCTCTTAAAAGACATTTTTCTTTTCTAGCTCTAGCAGGGAGTTAATTTCTATGGGTGCAGACTATTCTCTCTTTTCTTCCCATGGGGCTCAATCCAGCTGTAGGTACTGCTTTCTTCTGAGCTTTCTGGGATGTCCCCAACCCTATCCATCTGCTGTTTCACTCCCCAAATGGCAGCAAAGACTAAGGCTGGGTCAGGCTGAAGTCAGAATCCAGGAGCTTCCTCTGGGTCTCCCATGTGGGTGGTGCAGCTTCCAGGCCATTAGCGTGGAGCTGGATTGGAAGTGGAGCAGCTGGGACTTGAACCGTCACCCCCATGGGATGTTGGTGTCACAAGTAGTGGCTTAACCTGCTATGTCACAGTGCTATGGTTATTAATTTGGAAGAATTTTTTTGTAAGTTACAGTGCTAGACCTCGTGAGGCAGACAGAATCAAGAAACAGGTATCTGACTAAAAGAACTCATAGCTTAAGAAGGAAGATGGGAGATGTTCAGAAATGTAAAGTAGAAATTGGATTATAATAGAAAGTAAACTACATTGAAGCTCAGTAATGGAAGGAAAGTATTTGTGAATCAAGAAAGCTTACTAGAAGTATGTAATTAAAAGTGGGTTTTAAAGAATTGCATATTTGAATATGGAATGTTGTATTTAAATATGAGTGAATTCTTCAGAGAGTTCCTGGAAGATATGAAAAAAACTAGATTTCAGACCTTTTTGCGTCAACATAAACTTTTAACTCCATTTTCCTTTAATTTTTGAAGTAACCTCATATAAGGAACAAAGTAGAGGTGATAAACAAACCAAAATATTAGATATATTGTAGAAATAAGGAATAGGTCTGTTTAGCAGAAGGAGGTAACATGAGAATTGTGAGAAGTGTTTGGATCCTTGAATCCTGAACTCTAGAGGACTGGATTTAATTTATGGGCAGGGGAGACTCATTGAAGAATGAAGTGATGTCTTTGGTTCATCTACAAAATAGCTGCCATGAGGCTACAGAAACTGGTATTGCAGACATGGGTTTTATTTTTGCAGATAGAGGTTAGGATTTAGGAATATAGCACTCTAGTTTATAGAGAAGGATTTCCAGTTGTAGATTTTGCTTCTTAAGACTGGAGCAAAGGAAAATATCAAGTACATGCAGTTAATGTAAAATGTTGCATTTATGGTGATATTCTACTATTATATGTAAATATATATATTATATTATTTTTGTATTTATTTATTTTGTCTCTCTTAACCAAACTTAGTAATTGAGCTTGCTGGGCAAAGACCTTAAATGGGGTACTAAACTGACTTCATGACTATCCAGGGCCACCAAGTGCTCCTGCAGAAGATCGATCAGGCACTCCTGACAGCATTGCCTCCTCCTCCTCAGCAGCTCATCCACCAGGAGTTCAGCCGCAGCAGCCACCGTACACAGGAGCTCAGACACAAGCAGGTCAGATTGAAGGTAAAATAGTTACATACGCAGAAATGTTTATCGGAGCATTGGTGGGTGGCAAACAGCTTACATATGCAGTTACACTGTGAACACAGCTGTGAAGAACTTCGATTTACTGAGTTGGCATGATTTGTTGTTAAAAAAGATATAATTTCTTTTTGATTATGGAAGAGAAAACAAAACAAAAATTACAAAACATTTATATAATTACAGAATGGAAGATTAAGAAGGAATCATACCAGTCACTAGCTAGTGGTGACCTTGGTGAAGAAAGTGAAATTCAGAAGGGGGACTTTACATTTTATTTTGCATAATATTTACATGTTACTGTATTTCCCTCTTTGTCCCTTCAGCATCTCTGCATTATTTTTGTAATTTAAAAGGATGTTAAGAGTAGAAGTGTAAATGTCTTTAAGTATACTCTTTTTGGAAAGCCTTTTCATGTTTTTATCCAGTTAGCAAAATGACTTTAATAGAAAAAAAAGTAATATTTTTAAGCCAAATTGCTCTAAAATAGTGTATGTTGGATTAACAGGTTGGGGTCTCGGTTTTGATCATCTGTCACAATAAAATGTGAAAACTGGACTAAACCACTGGTTTTAAAAGGATATTTTTAGTCCTGAGTGAAATGTAACTTGGAAGCTCAGAATTTAAAATGAATGAAGGGGTCATTGTTGCGGTTGAAGAGGATTCAGAGGCCACAAGCCCAGAGTAGGCCCCTAAGGTCCCACAGTGAAAACTGTGAGGCACTGCAGAGCATGGCAAATGTCAGTGCTGAATACTTACTTTAGGGTACCTTCCAGATGCCAGAACACTATTTTGATGAATTGCCCACGGACCCTTAAAAACACATGCCACTTCGAATCAATCACCAGGTAATGCTCCCAAGTATTTGTATAAGGGGTCAGGTGGTGGCATGGTAAGTTTTCAGCACCAGAAGCAAGTGATTGAGGTTATCAGTAACATTAAAAACCAAACCAAACCAAACCAAACCTAAAATGAATTGGCTGCTTTGGGAATAGAATCTTGTCCTGTGGTGATACTTTCAGAGCTGTTCATTGAACAAATACTAGTCATTAAACACTAGCAGGTGGCGTTTCACTTACAAATCAGTGCTCTGGGAAGAATTTTCAATCGCTTGCTTATGGCTTTTTTAATCAACTCAGTTACAGTCTTCCTCTGCAACAAAATGCAACTGTCGAAACTAGAACAACAAAGCAGAACTGTAGCAGGTGGGGATGAATGAAACAGGGAAGCAAAAGCAGAGTTTGGATACAAGGAGAGTTTAATACTAACTCAGGTGAACTAAAACTGTTTAAAAACAGTACTGCTTTAATTCAGTTTATATCATTGTAGAATGCAGTTGGAAGGGTTAAAAATAAGGTTTGCTGTTCACTGATAGAGAAGTAAGATTTAGGACTCCACTGGCAGTATCTCAGATTATGAGAGGTTGGTTTTAATTGAGTATTTTCAAATAGGTAAAAATTGTAAAATGAAAGTTTATATAGTAAAAATTCTCATCAAATTAACACCATTTGATAGTCATTGAATTTGTTTAGAGTGCATCAATAGTTTGCCTTGCTACAACTGTTACTTTTAGGTTACATTAAAACATACAATATAAAAGTTAGCTATGTGACATCAAAAGATTAATAGCTGATTTAATTCTAAATCAGGCTTCTAAAAGAGTTAAATGGGTGCTATGTGTAGTTTAAAATTTTCTCTTAGCTACATTAAAGTGTTTAAAAAGTTAATTTTAATTAGGTTTTATTCAGCTCAACATATGTAGTACATCAACATGTAATCCCTATTAAAAAGTTATTCAGTTGCATTTGGCACTGTGTGTTAGGAATCTGGATGTGAGACTTATTTTGAACAGTTCAAACACAATGCAGCACATTTCAGGTGCTCGGTAGCTACTTGATGTGAGACTAATGTATTGGATAGTACAGCTTTAGGGATGTAGTAGTTATTTGTAGATTCCTTAAATGCATTGTAGGCTATTTTACTGAATCCTTTTTGATGTATAAAGAGTACCTGACATCATTAGTTGCTTAGATTAACTGCTGGTTGTAATTTGAATAGAATTATAGACATAGAAATGTATTACTTATAATTGATTATGTAGCAGTGTTTTATAGGATGTGATAATTCAAAATAAAACAATTTTGAGTTCTTAAATCCCATAAAAGGGACCTTGGAATTGTAAGGTTTTCCCTTCTAAGACTGTGGTCTTAATGTGTTTAGTGGAAAGAATTAATAAAGCATTGCTTTACTTCGTGATAGAGATGTTCAGGGAAATGTGTCCTTAAGCAGTTTCATTGTTGTGTATCATATTATGTTCTTCTACAAACTTAGGTGGCTATGATGTCGCTATGTGATATGTATAATCTTGGGAGACATTATTGTGTATACAGTCTGTTATTGACTGAAACATTATGTAATGCATGACTATTGGACATTGTTTAAAAAAAAAAAAAGGACAATGTTACTGTTCTTTAGATAAAGCCAGTGCCTTTCTTATTGGAAAAATGTGTGTAGTTGGGTAGTTGCCAAAAACATAAGTAGTAATAAGAGCAGTAAATATCATGAGGGACCAGAAAATTACTTGGGAAGCTTTTGTTCTTATGTGAGGACCTCTCCATAGAGCTGCTGAATGACCTCATGACAGGGCAGCTGCCACGAGAGAATGAATGAATAAGGAAGAGAGTAAGGTAGACGACTATTTTTATGGTCTGTCCTACGAAACATCATTGTCATTTCTCAGGATTTTCTTGGTGTACAGGTCATCCCTGCTCAGTGTGGGAGGGGCAAACAAGTTGGTGCACATGTTTATTGTGTTCTTCGGTCATTTTTGTATTATGGAGTCAAATCTTTCTAATCTCTGAGGATGCAAAGGGTACCTACCCATTTCCATGGAGATGGGCTAGCACTCTGTAAAAGTGCATTGTATTTTTTTTTTAAGATATATTTATTTCAATGGCAGAGTGAAAGAGCAAGAGATCTTCATTTGTTGTTTCTCTCCCCAAATTATTGTTTCCCCCGGGGAAGCTAGGGGCCCTAAATTGCATCCAGGTCCTCCATGTGGTGGCAGGGTCCCCAGTACTTGGGCCGTCATCCACTGCTTTCCTAGGTGCGTTATTAGGGAGCTGAATCTGAAGCAGAGCAACAGGGACACACTTTGTTATGTGGCACTTTGATATCTGGCGGCCCAAATGGCAGCTTACGCTGCTGCACCACAATTCTGGACCCTACTTTCTGGTTTATCTTTAAAATTTCTTTATTTGAAAGGCAGAGTGACAAGAGAGAGCTTCATTTTCTTGTTCACTCTCCACATGGGACTGGACCAGGCCAAGGCCAGGGGCTAGGAAGTACATTCAGGTCTTATACATGGGTGGCAGGGGCCCAAGTACCTGGGCCATATAGCTCTGCCTTCTCAGGTGTCCCAGAGATCTGGATTGGAAGTAGAGCAGCTGGGACTGCAACCAGCTGCTCTGATATGTGATGCTGGCATCATAAGCAATGGCCTAACTCAACTTGCTGCACTACAACACCAGCCCCACAAAGTATATTTTCAGTAGTTTCACTGTCATTTACCCTGTACCCATTTTCCCCTTAGGTCTTGCTCTTTAAAATTATTTTTTTCTTTATCACTAATTCTCTTTTAAAACATAATACATAAAACTTAACATAGCATGCTTTTTATTACTCAAAACATTGCTTACTATGAACAATGTCTGTACCTTGTGTTTTTCATGTACTATATCCTTCAAATCTCTCAAAGATGTAAAGATTTTTTTCTTTTAAAAAAAGCGTATACAGACACCTTTTAATTAGCTTGTGAAATACTGTTACAGAGTCCCATTTGGACTGGGATGAAGTGGGTTTAAAGTTAGCAAAAGAGATACTCTGCTGATACAGAAATCAACCTCTGCAGTTTTTAATGGTAGAAGTGGTATTTTCAGAATGTGTTTGTGGCAGTTTAGGAAAACTTGACACAAACAAGGAAGCTAGCCTAGCTAGCTTTAAGAAGCATTGAACCCTGTACAATAAAATTTGAGAGGCAGAGAGAGGAGCCCAGAGCTTCCGTCTGCTAGTTCACTCCCCAGATGCTTGCAAAGGGTCATAGTTGGGGGACCAAGAATCAAGCACAACATGGGCCTCCTGCATAGTTGGCAGAAACCCAGCTACTTGAGCCACAGCTCTGCCTCCTGCATTATCAGGAATATGGAATCAGGAGGTGGGCATTACACTCCACTGTGAGATATGGGCATCCTAACCAGCTTTTTAACTGGTAGGTGGACACCACCCACCCACCCCTGACCTCCATGTACATTTTTATTGAGAACAATAATTAGAGTGTTGATGCAAGCAGTCTAGTACATGGAGCTTCAACCTCAACTTTTTTGATGATGTCTAAGTTAATATTTATATTAAATGAGAGAACATGAACAGAATCACTTAAACTAAAGCTTTGGGGTTATACCTGGGTTCCAGTGATGGTTCTTAGCTGTGATTCTGTTCTTAGTTAACTGACCTCAGGTTAATTACTTGGTTTTTCTGAATCTGAAATAGGAATTATGAGTGAGGTTAAAGTATACCTATTTCTTCCCCTTGATTTTATGTTCTGTACCTGCTTTTTAGTTTAGATCACTTCTGTTGTAATATTTAGTCTGCATTAAGGTAGTATCTAAATTAATGTCTGTGCTGTTTTATATTGTTGCCTAAAACATTAAGAAAACATTGAAGAAACTTTTGTGAGTTTATTTTGTTGTACTTTGGAAGAGGATTAATAGCTTAAAAAGTAGTTTAGCAGATTTTACTTTTATATTAAACAGCCCAGCCGTTTGGAAGCAATCTGGATATAGATTGCTTTAGTGTAGCCCAGAGGGCAGTACTGAAAGACACCTTTGGGGCTGAGTCACCAGTGCAGTTGAGTAGGCACCATCTTTTGTCTGCCCACTTAGTGGTGCCTGATATGAATTTGCATTTTTGTTTTGGATATCTGTCTCACTTTCTGCTACAAGTGTATGATTTATCAGTTTGTTTTTTTTTTTTGACAGAGTTAGAGAGAAAGGTCTTCCTTTTCTGTTGGTTCAACCCCAAATGGCCGCTACGGCTGGCGCGCTGCGCCAATCCAAAGCCAGGAGCCAGGTGCTTCCTTCTGGTCTCCCATGTGGGTGCAGGGCCCAAGCACTTGGGCCATTCTCCACTGCATTCCCGGGCCACAGCAGAGAGCTTGACTGGAAGAGGAGCAACTGTGACAGAATCTGGCGCCCCAATTGGGACTAGAACCCCGGGGTGCCGGCGCCACAGGTGGAGGATTAGCTAAGTGAGCTGCGATGCCTGCTACCAGTAGCTTTTGATTAATAGCAGACAGTTAATGAATATTTCCCAGAATAAACCAATATGAGTTTTCTGAAGATTTAAAGAATCTAGTACTAGCTAGATATTAAAATTTAAGTACTCCGAACATTAGACCTAGTTAATCCACCATTAAAACAACTGCAAAGTAGGAGAGATGAAAAAGACATAAACCAATGAAAAAATTTCTCTGTGGCTTACTGGCCCCAGATAGGATCAGTAACTTAATGTGCCTCTTTTCCTTGTTTATGCTTTTCTAGGCCAGCTGTACCAACAGTACCAGCAACAGGCTGGTTATGGTGCGCAGCAGCCGCAGGCTCCACCTCAGCCACCTCAGCAGTATGGTGTGCAGTATTCAGGTGAGCAGGTGTCAAAAGGGAGTTGGCTCATAGTTTTTGATCTGTTTCTATATTCACTAACTTTTAAGCTCTTCGTCTTCCTTGGTTTATAATGGTTAACATTGTCATAGAGGGTATTAAGTAATTATTTAATAGAGAAAATGATACTTGATTTTTTAGTTTTATGTAAATATTTCCTTGTAAATCAATATTTTAATTTTCCAGTGGGCAGATCAAACTCTGCAGCAACCGGCAGTAATAAAGTTTTTGATAGAAAATTAACCGTTGTAATGTGATCAGTTTACCTCTTAGGTGACTTAAAACTGCAAAAAGAAAGATTCCACCACCTGATTTAGGTATAACACACAATCCCAGTATACTCTCAGTATCCATAGAACTCTTAACAGTTCTCACATGTGTGGAAAGACGACCTTATTTAATCAACACTAAATTCAGCTGCTTAGGTTTTTAAATCTTTTAAAACCATATAGGTGTTTATGGACCAAAATTGGGCCATATAAAATGTAATTCTGGCAACTAAGAACATTAGTTGTTTTAAGTAGGATCCTGGCTATCTTTTTGTTTTACCATTTGTCAGTTGATGATGGTCTATGTATTTAAATATGCTAAATCTTTTTAAAGTAACTTTAAATTTTTATATTTATGTGAGTTTGTGTCCAATTCTTGTTTTATAGCCAGAGATTTGAGTGTCAGAATTTCAGCTGTAATTCAAAATAATTTGTTGAATTTTGTCAATTCTATTTTATGGAATTTTATCAATTAGAGCAGAGGTCAGCAAATCTAGCCCACTAGACAAATCTGGCTTGTTACCTATTTTGTGAATGAAGGGTGGTTTTTTTTTTTTTTTTTGGTTAAAATACTTGGCTATTCTCATTCATTTCTGTACTGTTTCTTGATACCTTTGTATTATAATGGCGGAGTAGTTACAACAGACCTTGTGGCCTAGGAAGCCTAAACTTTATCCTGTGACCCTTTTGAGAAAAAAGTTTGCTGACCTCTGCCTTAGACCATACCAGTCTGTATTAATGGAGTCTGACATACTTTAACACATACAGTAACTGTATTTGGATTATGCTTGGCTGTAGAGTGATTTAAACTGTAGCTTCTAGTTTTTAATTGTATAAAATAGATGGAATAAGTTTAAGCTTGGATTATATATTAGGGGAAAGGTTGACTTAGGAGTTTCTAAAAGTAAATATCAAAGTGTTACAAATGGTGATTGTAAAAAGAGTATCAGAGTTGAAGAGACCTATTCATCATCTAATGCAGGGGATTTCAGCTCTCATTGGACTTCAGAGTCACCTGGAGAAGTTTATGATACCTGGGTCCCACTCCCAAAGAAATCATTTCCTTAGGTTGGGAATTGGGAGTCAGCCTTCGGTCTTTTAAAAGTGTCACAGCTTATTCTAAGTGCTTATCCTACCAACTCATTTTGTAAATGAGGCAAGTAGGGATCTAAGAGGTGGTGACTTACTGAAGGACACAGAGCTGTACTAGAATGATCTCTTTCCTAGATTACTCACTTACTAAAAATGAAATCCCATAGGATTTCCATTTCTTGCAGTTTTTCCTGTTCTTCATGAAAGGCTATTTTGCTGTGGGAAGAGACTGTAGACGAATAGAAGCATTGTTAATGTGATCAAAAGACAAGCAGACTGCTAATGAAATGACATCTCAGCCTTCTCCTGAGCAAACATAAAGGATTTAATTACTTTGTTTAAAAAACACAACAGGTGGGATTTCAGGTGGCAACAGCAAAGGCAGGAATTGATTTTAGTTCAGTATTTAGATGCTGCTGTAGCAGAAATGCCTTTGGTACTTGGTTTACTTACAACTAAGCTTGTTCTTAATACTTTTAATTAGGATCTCAGTCTGAGTAGAATTTAGTTCTTTTCAAATTATTATCTTTGTATTTCTGATCCCATTAGTCCTATTAACTTGAATTTCATTGAGAGATATGGAAATAGTCAACTAAATACTCTGCTTGGAGACTAAGTGGTGGTAACATTTGATACTGTTTGCCAGTTTCCCTCTGTGACCTTTTCCAGTTTTGTTCATGGACTATGTCATAAAGGTTTCTTTCATGAGTAAATTTTGAACCCAGGTTCAAGGTGAGTTCAGAATATACTCAAATTCATTCAATCCTTTTTTTTTTAAATGCAGGGTTGTACATATTTTAATAATTTTCTTATGTATCTGGTATTTAATGCTGACAGGATTCCAGTCAATGGAGAGGTTTCATTGCAAGTAGCTGCAGGTGTGTTTCCTGGTAGAGATAAAAGTTTTCAGTGAAGCAGACTTGTTTTTAAAAATTACATCCTAGTAATTGATGACTATGGCTAATGAGTGTGTGGGGCAATAATGGTAATGCATTTTGTGTGTGTTACACTACTAAGTCCAAAGTTTGAGTTTTAAAAAGCATCACATTTAAAATCTCAAAGAAATAGATTTTTAAGGACTGAAAGTACTTGTGTTTCTTAAATGGCTTAGATTTTTAACAAGTGAATAAACTTTTAGGCATCTCAATTAAGATGCATTTGTAGTATTTCTTTTAAAAATACTCATTCTCTACAATGTGTTCGTATTTGATACTGTTGTTAAATAGGTCTCCCTCAAAACCTTAATGACTGTTTATTTTTTGTATTATTCGTCTTCCCAGAAAGTATAATTCCTTCATTTATCATCTGAGCACCTATTTTATCTAGACATTATGCTAGCACACGAATTTGCTCTCTGGGATTAGTCTTGAAGCAGTTGTAATGACAATATATATAGTAGTTTCAAATGCCTCTTTGATAAGTACTTGGTCTTGAAATAATATATGATGGAGCTACTCTGCACATTTTTGGTCCATAACAGTAGACTAATTCTGGAAAACTTTCATCAAGAGAGAAATAAGATTTTTTGTGTTATTTTACCTTTTCAGCCAGTTATAGTCAGCAGACTGGACCCCAGCAACCTCAGCAGTTCCAGGGATATGGCCAACAACCAACTTCGCAGGCACCAGCTCCTGCCTTTTCTGGTCAGCCTCAACAACTGCCTGCTCAACCACCACAGCAGTACCAGGCGAGCAATTACCCTCCACAAACGTACACTTCCCAAACGTCTCAGCCTGCCAATTACACTGTGGCTCCTGCCTGTCAACCTGGAATGGCTCCAAGCCAACCTGGGGCCTATCAGCCAAGACCAGGCTTTACTTCACCCCCTGGAGGTACTGTTGCCCCTCCTACAAGTGGGCCCAACCCTTATGTACGTTCTCGTCCTCCCTTTGGTCAGAGCTATGTCCAACCTGGACCTGGTTATCGATAAGGAAGCTCAGCTACACTGATGAATGTAGCTGATTGCTATCCCAAAAGACTCCAATACTATTTTAATTTGTACTGAAGTTCAGAAATTTAAAAAAGCAGAGCATTTTTTATAATTGTCGCTGTTAATTGAAGTATAAATTGCTGGAATATAAAACAAGACCAAAATGAAAGTTTTTTCCTTCCCCGCTTAAAAAATGTAGCAGCTTCCTAGTTATTTTGGAACACTATTCTTACATGTGTGTAAAGTGATTGACCTTCTAGCTTCTCTTGTCCAGAAGATATTAAAATGCTGGGTTGAGATGTAGCCATCTTACTTGGCTTTTTACTAATAACTTGATGTACTTAAATGTAGAGCCCTTTGAAAAGACAATTAGATATTATGTATAAATGTAACATTGATAGGTTAATAAAGATGATTGAATCCATTAGTTGTCTTGTTATTTATATGTTTAAAAGATATTTTCCAGAATTTTTAAAATGAAGTATAAAAATTTCCCTTCTGAGAGTACGATTTAGTGTCCTGACTCTGAAAGGTACTGCAATGATCAGTTTTTAAAACAAACTTTTTGAACACAATAGGCTATTAAATTTTCAGGATCTACTAACCTTCTCATATAACTTTATTTTCCTTTAGATACTAATGAATCATTCAGAAATTAAAAAAAAAACTACATCTTTTTATTGCAGAGTTTATACTTATTTGAAAAATACAAAATGCAGCACATTGGAAGGTATAAGCAAAGGGAGAAGTTCTTTCAGAGTGAGGGCAACAATGCACCATCCCTATCTTCTCTCCCCAGCTGAAGGAAAGCAATACCATTTTTTAATGAACATGACTCTGATTTTCCTTACAGCTTGAGTTAAACAATTACAAAAACACCCCCAATACATTCATTCGTAGAAGTCTTACAGAGTAAGTATCTTGGTAAGGATCTCATCATGCATTTTTTGTGTGTATGCTCAGACTTCACATTCAGCCTCATTAGAATCATACAAATAGCTGTGCAGAGGGATAGTTTAACAAAGTATATTCAGACATAATTACATATTTACGGGTAGAGAACACAGCGTATTTTTAGAAACTATTCCAAATTTCAGAGGAAATGTGATTTTAAAAAATTAGTAATTCGCAGATATTTTAGAGAAGTATATATTAGTAATACATGTGTAACTATTTAAACTCCTTCAGAAAAGCTGTTTAGCTGTTAAAAAGTTTGAAATTTAAATAAACATGAATAGTAAGACTTTTTTTCCCTTTTATATGTATAGGCTGAAGATAATTTGATCCAATAAGTTAAATGATTTATGGAATTAACTCACAAAAAGGAAGTGTACACATCAGTAAGATTTTTACGTTTTTGATGTTGTTATAAAAGTATTTCAAAACATTATTACAACAATGTGATAAATAATATACAAATGATCTCTTAAAATACCATGAACAGGGAGCCAGCTTCCCCAAAAAATGTTATTCTGTTAACATCAATATTTTGCTTTCTTAAAATGACTTTGTAAAACCTGATAAATATTCTTAGCAATCTTTTCTAACAATAAACATCTAATATTGCTATCAATTAGATTGTAGACTTTTATACATAGTAAACAAAATAGCTTTGAATGAACATCACAAAAACTGTAGTGTTCCAATGATTGTATTTTGCCATGAAGAACCAGAAGGAATTTTTGATCATCATTGCAGCATCTACCATTTCCCAGGAATTGTAGTCCCACATTCATACCACTGGACGTAGTTGATTTGAGTGTGACCACCTATCTCTCCAAATTGGACAGGTTCTTGGCGAACTGCTCTAAAATAACCTGAGAGAGAAGAAACAAAATTTGAACAAAGTATACTTTTGCCCTCACATCTCATACATGGAAGGATGGCAACTGATGGTAACTCTAGGTGAAGCCAAAGAACTTAAACTGCTAGCAGCAGAAGTCCCGGGGCTCCTTCCTGAGGGAGAAAAGTTGTTGACCTTTGCCTTAGCAAGTCAGGAGTGCGAGGGCTGGTAGTGTCTGCCAGTAGTTTCAATCAGCCACCGGTACATTCACAGATCTTAAAAAAAGGTGACTTAAGTGCCAATGAACAAAATTTGTTACTGGAAAGTCTAAAGAACTTCCTAGTTATTCCTGAGTAATACATTAGTGCACTCTTCAGACAGTTACTAAGTGCATTGTCAGTCCTTGAGGCCTCATTTTGCAGCATAGTACTAATGTGTCTTTAGCAAGTCACAGGGATTACTCATTTTCCAGAATTATTCTAATGATATCTGTACAATTACTTATAAACCTTTTTCCTATTTGAAAAAATCGCTTATTAAAAAAATTAAGGGAGTTAAAAGTAATGCAATATGCTCAGTAATGCAAGAATAATTTAAATGTGAGAAACTGATATTTTAGAACTTTGCAAATTCAGATGTTCAAGTAGAACTCACTGAACATCTGTGTAATTTCCCTCAGCTCTGTTTGAGTTGAGTAACTTACAGATAAGTCTTCATTTGTTTCTAGCTAATTGGAGCTTTAGTTTATGCAATTCTTTATAAAGCAGTTGCTTTCCTCAGCTTAATTTATTTCTCCTTCTGTGTTAATCTGTGAAGCCCTTTTGCTTACGAGGAGGATCAGTAAATATACCTTCTTTGGTTGGTAACTGGTCAGAAGTGAGTTGCTGGCCTGTGCGGCCATCTAAAAATGAATCCACAAACTGGCAGTGGTCTTCTCCATGGCCCCTCTGATCACCAATGTTATAAAACTTTCCTGAAAGAACCAGAAATGAAAAGGACAATAAAATGCCGCATTCTGTGACATGTGACAGTTCTGAATCAAATTCTCACAGAATTATCTTTCTTGTTCTTGCACGTTTGTTTTTTCTCCAAATCTGCCTAGTTGAAGTCACCAATGTGTTTTTTGACTGAACCATGGAGTAGTCTCCCAACTACTGTCCCTGATTTCACTCTTATCTATGGTCTTTATCCCCTCCACTTCTCAGAAGTTAGTCATTTTTAAAAAATGCAAGTCAGGGGGCTAGTGTTGGGGTGTAGCTGGTAACGCTGCCGCTTGTGATGATATGTGCAAATTGTTCGTATCCCAGCTGCTCCACTTCCTATTCAGCTCCTGCTAATGGCCTGGGAAAGACAGCAGAAGATGGCCTAAGTTCTTGGGCCCCTGCCACTCCTGGTTTCGGCCAGTCCCAGCCCTGGGCATTGTGGCCATTTGGGAAGTGAGCCAGCAGATGGAAGCTCGCTCATGCATTCTAATTCTTTCAAATTAATAAATCTTTAAAAATAAATAAAAATGCAAGTCAGGTAATACATTTTTTTAGCAGTCTCCCATGGATACTCAGAATAAAATCTAAAAGTCCGTACCCAATTTCAAAACACAACATGGGTTCACGTCTGCCTGATCCTTGCCTTACTAAATCTCAGCCACACTAGCAAAATAGACCTGGTATCTTCTCCCTCTCCCGCAAGACTTAACATTTTCTCTTTCCTCTACTCCAAGGTATTTTTATCCTTGTGCAGTTGGTTCCTTCTCATTTTTTTCTTAGCATAAATTACCTTTTCAGAGGGGCCTTCCCTAACCATTCTAGCTTAAAGGGCTTTGAATCTGTTGCCATTCACTCGTACACCTTTCCTTCAAAGTACCTGTAAGAAATTCTTGTTCATTTACAGGTAAATACATCTGCTAAGAAGGTAAGGAGAGGTAAGCCACATGAAAGCATGAAGGTGTCTTGTGTGATTCTCTGGCCCTAACACTTAAACCAGTTCTGGCACCAAGCAGATAATCAGTCAATAGTTGCTGAATTACATCAAATGTCTACCTTTCTTTTTTGGGCCTAGGCATATATATTTGTTTGTTAATTTTTTTATTGTATGAATATAGGATATTACAACCTTATAGGCTGTGGAGCCAGGAGTTAAAACCCTTCTGGTATCATCTAGATGTCCTAATCCTTGCATGATTATTATTGTTAGATTCATATATTATCAATAGGCTTTTCTTGGGTGACAAAATTGAACTTTGGCTGGTGCCGTGGCTCAACAGGCTAATCCTCTGCCTTGCGGTGCTGGCACACTGTGTTCTAGTCCCAGTTGGGGCACCGGATTCTGTCTCGGTTGCCCCTCTTCCAGTCCAGCTCTCTGCTGTGGCCCAGGAGTGCAGTGGAGGATGGCCCAAGTGCTTGGGCCCTGCACCCCATGGGAGACCAGGATAAGCACCTGGCTCCTGCCATCGGATCAGGGTGGTGCGCCGGCTGCAGCGCGCTGGCCGTGGCGCCCATTGGAAGGTGAACCAATGGCAAAGGAAGACCTTTCTCTCTGTCTCTCTCTCTCTCTCTCACTGTCCACTCTGCCTGTCAAAAAAAAAAAAAAAAAAAAAAATTGAACTTGAATGTGGTGGTGCCATGATGGCACTGTTGCAAATTGCATTTCTGTTGCTTGCTTTCTAATAACATGTCTTTAAAAGTTGTTTCTAGGACAGTACCAATTTCAGTAAAATCTTGCTGAGAGGAAAATTTGTATTTACATTACCCTTGGTGCTTGGAAGTTTCTAAAGAAAAGGTCAAGCTGTAGATTATTACAAAACGTTCCCTGAAGATACAGGCTCAGAGCAAACCTGGTAAACCCTGCTTACCTGTGAGGGAGTCGCTCAGGTAAATCTTGTATCTGAGCGAGTTGCACAACTGCACTCCTACAAATTTTTTATACCATGTCCTTTTGACATACTGTTTGCCTTTACATTCTGAGTAAGAGTCTGAATTAAAGGGCCTTTCAGTCCAGATTGCATCTCTTCCTGCTGCATAAGGAAAACATAGTTTAGTATCTGACTCAGAAGTACTAAAGAGCTGTTCTAAAAACTTTTTAAAAAATTTGCAAAATTGTCAACTTGCTGACACCTATTTTTTTTTTCCAATACTATGTATGGGAACCAAAAATATTACAAAGTTTTAAATAAGTAAACTGCAAAATCAGTCTGTCCATACGAGGTAGATCTCAGGGCAAGTGCCTTCAGATGTGGAACGCCTTTGCAGTGCTAGATGTGAACAGTGCCCTTTAGAAACACTTTAGGTTTCTTTTTTCTAAGTATATTAGAAAATTTCAACAGCTGATTTAATGTGACTTACTACTAACAGTCAAAGTGAAGATGCTATATTTTAATTATGAAACAAGATTTGAGATGGCTTAGTGCATGAGTAAAAGTAAACTTCAAATTACCCATCTTATTCAAGAACAAGCTAGCTCTCAATGTGTTAGATAAACATTCGTGTCTGACTGACAGAGGATGAAAGGGAGAGAATAGTGCAAGTGTGATTCAAATTCCACCATGCCTGCTTAATGGAATCTGTTCAGAAAATCATCCAGTTGTGTTCCCATTTAGGCAGCTACTTACCAGAAACTGGCTCGCTTACTCTTGGGTCCGCTGTGGAGAAAGAAGCAAACAACAGAAGTCAGACATTACGAGGTAAAATCTCAACATTCCAGTGGTGTGGCGGAGAAGATGAATACATTCAGCTGTTAAGAAATCTTACTTGTAAAATAGTACGCTTTTGCTAAAGACTGGGTTTGGAATTGCTTTTGGAAATTGTTCTCGATTGAACAGTCTTCCAGGTATTCAGCCATAACTGCTTCCTAGGGTTTGAGTAGTTAGGAGCCTTGGTTGCTTTCCAGCTTTTACTTCAAATTCAAAAGCTTCCTCTTGTAGTTTCATACAAAAACTACCAATGGTCAGATTACCAAGATGCCTTGAACTCCAGTTATTATATAAAGGTTAAGCAAATAATAATGCTCTGTGTACACATGTACAGGGTTTGAGAGGTCTACTTAGAAAATTTTACAGCTGCTTATAAAAGCAATCATATCAGTTTCCTTTTTGGCTGTCCTCTGATGCTGACTTCTATTCAAGGCATACAAGAACAATCAACATTTTTTAGTATAGATTATGATTTTTTTTAATTGTCTTTTTTTTTTTTCTGACAGCAAGAAAAGTGAGGAAAAGTGTAAGTGGTATTTTTGAGGGTGTGTTCATCTATGGATGATTATTTAGAAATTCAAAAACTATTGAGCATTTAGCTAGGTTTCTAACAAGCTCTGCTGTGGCCCTCTACCTCCCTGTTGGGAATTCCTGTGATGCGATTACCTGATTCAGTACTGAATGCCACTGTGTTGCTGGCAGGGCCTTCACCAAGCGGGTTTTTGGGTTTCACCTGGAATTCATAGCTGTTCGGGGAAATTAAAAAATCATTATATTCTTGGGTAGGAAGCACCATCCCCCTGATTCTGTTTTGAAATTATGATGACAGTGAATGGTAATATTTGTTCTAGAAATCTAGTGAGAGAAAAATATTTTGAAACAGCTTGTCTAATGTTTTATCTAATAAATGGATTGATTTAAAAAAAAAGGTGGTTGGCTTTTTAAAAACACCAAATTAGCAAAAATAACAATGTTGTTAATGGACAACATAGAAAGGAAAGAGGTATGTGGTGGACCCAAGCTAATTCTAGCAACAAGGAGCATCAAGTCCTCTCCAGATGTCTTTCTTCCCTGAGAAAGAAGTGGAAAACTGGCTGTCGCCGTGGCTCAACAGGCTAATCCTCTGCCTTGTGGCGCCGGCACACCGGGTTCTAGTCCCGGTCGGGGCGCCGGATTCTGTCCCGGTTGCCCCTCTTCCAGGCCAGATCTCTGCTATGGCCCGGGAAGGCAGTGGAGGATGGTCCAAGTGCTTGGGCCCTGCACTCCATAGGAGACCAGGAGAAGCACCTGGCTCCTGCCTTGGAATCAGCGCGGTGTGCCAGCTGCAGCACGCTGGCCACGGAGGCCATTGGAGGGTGAACCAACGGCAAAAGGAAGACCTTTCTCTCTCTCTCTCTCTCACTGTCCACTCTGCCTGTCAAAAAAAAAAAAAAAAAAAAAAGTGGAAAGCTTTATTTCCTTTTATTTCAACTCTTGAGTTTAACTATGGAATTAGGAAATTTTCTTTATTGTAGTGTTTGAACTACCTATGTCACAATTATGATAAGACCATGAGGAATGTTTGTGTAAAATGTAAATTTCTTATCCCTACTGTAGCTACTGAACAAACTTCCAAGAGTTAAAGTAGATTTATAATAAGTACCCCAGGTGGGTCCTTTGTTCACCAAATTTTGAAAGCTACTAGACTCTTAAGCTATGGGAACAAATACACATGAAGAGTTTTTGTTCTATTTATTTTTGTTTGCAAGGATTCATGGTTTTATCTCCTGGAACTTGGGTTTGCTGTGGCTCACAGGAGGCCATAATGTCCAGAACACGGACATGGTAGTGTTGCCTTGTGAAGAGTATGATACTGAGATGTTTCTGTGCCATGATAAGCCAGATTCATATCAGCCAGGCCCTTAGCCTTCTGTTTTTAAAAGATAAAACAAGAAAGCCCACATCTTTTGGAATTTAAATAACTTTGGCCCACACCGCAGCTAGGCTAATCCTCCACCTGCGGCGCCGGCCCCCCAGGTTCTAGTCCTGGTTTGGGCACCAGTTCTGTCCCGGTTGCCCCTCTTACAGGCCAGCTCTCTGCTATGGCCCGGGAAGGCAGTGGAGGATGGCCCAGGTCTTTGGGCCCTGCACCCGCGTGGGAGACCAGGAGAAACACCTGGCTCCTGGCTTCGGATCGGTGCAGCATGCTGGCCGTGGCGGCCATTTGGGGGGTGAACCAACGGAAAAGGAAGACCCTTCTCTAACTCTGCCTGTCCAAAAAAAAAAAAAAAAAAAAGATAAAACAAGAAAACCCGCATCTTTTGGAATTTAAATAACTTTGATTCTTTTAAGATTTATTCATAAGGCTGCTGGACAGGGTTTGACATATTTTTGCATAAAATGTGTAAGCAGACCAGATCCTTTTAAGAAACCCAAACAGTAGAACAGTTTGGCATTTGTAAGAACTTCAAAGTGACTTTCAGCAGCAGATTTACCTGCAAACTAGCTAAATTTAAAACCAACCTTAGCCAGCTGATAGTATTGTGAAAGCCTTGGAATTATCAGGGCTTTTGGCAGAGACTCCATCTTTGGGAAGATTGTAAGTAAGAAGGAGGAACAAAGGATAGGTATTTTATCAGAAAGTAAAAAGCAGAGGATAACAGTTTGGTACAGATGGTACTAAGTCAAGGATGAAAAAAGTGGACTTCCTGGAGCTCAGAGAGCCAGTTTCTTGATCATGGAGGCCTTGCATTAAACTGCTGGAATCTAATAACACAATTCTAGTGTTAATGGCAACCACTTTGAGTGTTAGCTGTGCATCAGGTACATTATAAAACCTACATAAGTTAATAACAACACGCACAAAACTCCTTAAAGTAATATTCTGATTTTCTCTTGAGAACAACGAGGTTTATAAACATTGTAGAATTTACTGTTTTTCCAAACTTCAAAAGTGGGATAGGTGGTATAAAACTTGCCCTTCCTCATAGAGTTTCTAATGAGAATTCAAATGACAGAAGGTGCCACTGTTACTTGCAATAAGAGAAGGAAGATATAAAAACACATCGCTTATTTAAATAAATAACACACACATGGATGTTTTCCAATGGTTCCTGAGATTAAATTCTTGCTAAGTGGCCTAACAATAAGACCAGCAAAAAAAAAAAAAAAAAAAAAAAAAAAAACCCACAAAATTATGGTGAGCCTAAAGTGGAAAACAAAAGAAATCCCAGGCATCTGGACTCTGACTCAAATGGGAGTGCATTCCACATCCATTTTTGCCAGAAGCCCTGTGCTTTGGCCAAGTTTGATTGTTGGAATTATATCCTTGTCTATTTTGAAGTTATTTACAGTTAAGCTCTGTTTGTAGCAAGGCCACAAATATTCATAAGCTACTTTTTTCTGTTTTTTGCCAACATTTTATGACACTTGACAAATTTTTAGAAACTCAAAAAGAACAAGTTAATTAACATGAAAACTGAAAGATACTTTGGGGCATGGTCTGATTAAGTCCTAAGTTAACAAAAATAGTTGTGGCAAAGTCTTTCCCAAGAAGCACACTCCGTCACAAAGTGACACTATAGGCTAAAAGTAATTTCTAAAATACTGACTGTCCATAAGAAATGAGTATAGGATGCTCTCTTTAGAGTTCAGAAAACAAGGTTACTTGAAATAAAAGATACAATGCTGCAGGTAGAAATTTTGGAAGGTAAAGTTGAAGACATTTTCCAAATAGTAGATCAAAAACTTAGGAAAAACAAAGGAATTAAGAGTGGAGATTGTTCTAGAGAATATAGGACCCAACTATTTGGAATTTGAGAACAGAGAAGGGAGAAAAGAAAGCAGAAAATTATCCAAGAAAATTCCCAGAACTCAAAGATATGAGTTTTGAGATATAAAATTCTTCTATGTCCAAAAAAATGAAAAAAAGACAACTAAAGTCACAAGCTACAAAGTTTCAGAGTACAGGAGTCTGCGCTGTGGCACAGTGGGCTAAGCCACAATCCCATCAAAGTGCAAGTTTGAGTTCCCGCTGTTCTACTTCTGATCTAGCTTCATGCTAATGTGCCTATGAAGGCAGTGGAGGATGGCTCAAGTACTTGGGCCTCTGTCTCCCAAGTGGAAGACCCCAGGATGGTGTTCTTGGCTCCCGGTTTTGGCCCAGACCTGGCTGTTGTGACCTTTTGGGGAGTGAACCAGCAGATGGAAGATTTCCATCTCTCTGTCTCTATCTGCTTGTCTTTGTCACTTTGCCTTCCAAGTAAGTAAGTAAATTATTTAAAAAGATTTCAGGGGCTGGCATTGTGACACAGTGGGTTTAAACCACTTCCTGCAATGCCGGCATCCCATATCGCTGCTGGTTCCAATCTGACTGTTCCACTTCCAATCCGGCTCCCTGCTAACGCATCTGGGAAGGTAGTGGAAGATAGCTGAAGTATTTGGAGTTCCAGGCTCCTATTTTTGGTCTGGTCCAGGCCTGAATGTTGTAGCCATTTGGGGAGTGAACCACTAGATGAAAGATATTTCTTTCTCTCCCTCTGTAACTGCCTTTCAAAAATATATGTTTTTAAGATTTTATTTGAGAGTTGGGAGGGGGGAGAGAAAGTTCTTCCATCTGCTGGTTCACTCCCCAGATGGCCAGAGCTGAGCTTATCCAAAGCCAGGAGACAGGAGCTTCTTCGAGGTCTGCCATGCAGGGGCCCAAGCACTTGGGCTATCTTCTAGGGCTTTCCCAGGTCATAGCAGAGAACTAGATCGGAAGAGAAGCCAGGGCACAAACCAGTGGCACAGGTGGAGGCTTAGCTTACTATGTCACAGTGCTGGCCCCTCAAATTATATATATATATATATATATATATATATATAGAGAGAGAGAGAGAGAGAGAGAGAGAGAATGTATAGAGAGTATGTGTATGTGTGTGTGTGTATATATATACATATATACACACACATACATACATACATACATACATACAAAGACTTTAGAGTACTGGGAAATAAAGATGAAGTCCTAAGAACTGAGCAAATAGATTAATAGATTCTATTCAGAGGATTCAGAATCAGAATGATATCTGACTTCTGGACAGCAGCACTGGAAGTTAGGGAATAATAATGGGATGATACCATCAAAAGCCTACATTTTATCCTCTTATCTATGTGCAGCTAAACAATAGTGTCAAAGTAAAACAGACATCTTAAAACATGCAAGGACTCAATAATACCATCTTTCATAAAGCTTTTTCTCAAAAAATGCCACAAAGTGAAGTAGAAAACAGATTTAAAAGACATGAGAGACAAAAACTAAGGGATTCAACACAGAGACAAAAGGTGTGGGATTCCAGAAGAGTTTCTTTTTGCCAAAAAATAAATATAAGGGATGACTGATGATTTTTAGAAGTGATCAATTTAGAAGTATGGATTTAATTAACAAATAAATAATACAAAATGTCTCTGGAAGAGAGAATTTAAGAATAAGGAAGAAACTGCCTATATAGTATAAGTATTTGCATTTCATGATCTTGTACACATATTTATGATAAAGTTGAAAATTAAAAAACCATTTGTAAGACTTACATCTATACATGGAATGTTGTTCAGATGATAACTGCAATCAAACATTTGGAACCCATGGGTGACAAGCCATGTAAGTTAACACTTCACACAGAATGTCATGCCTCATGCTACCTGGGTAGATGTGTATCCCCCCCAAAAACAATCCTGTACATCTTTAACAGGATAGAGCATAATCCAGTGTTTAGGATGACAGATGAGTTCTCTACTCAACTAATGTAGAGTTTTTAAGGTAAATTATTTAACTTCTCTGAGCCTTGATTTCCTCATAACACAGGATAATAATACAATTTATGAGGACGTTTTTAAAGAAATTCTATTTGAAAGAAATACAGAGGCTGGTGCCGCAGCTCACTAGGCTAATCCTCCGCCTGCGGCGCCGGCACACCGGGTTCTAGTCCCGGTTGCTCCTCTTCCAGGCCAGCTCTCTGCTGTGGCCCGGGAAGGCAGTGAAGGATGGCCAAGTGCTTGGGCCCTGCACCTGCATGGGAGACCAGGAGGAAGCACCTGGCTCCTGGCTTCGGATTGGCGCAGCACCATTTGGGGGGGTGAACCGACAGAAGGAAGACCTTTCTGTCTGTCTCTCTCTCACTGTCTAACTCTGCCTGTCAAAAAAAAAAAATAATAATAATACAGAGAGAAGGAGGGGGAGGGAAGGAGGACTGGACTGGGGGAAGAGGGAGAGGGAAAGAGTGAGAGAGAGAGAGAGATTTTCCATTTGCTAGTTCACCACTCAAGTGGCCGCCACAGCCAGGGCTGAGTCAGGCCAAAGCCAGGAGCTTCTTCCAGGTCTCACGTGTGGGTTCAGGGGCCCAAGTACTTAGTCCATCTTTTGCTGCTTTTCCAGGTGCATTAGCAAGTAGATGAGTCCCAAGCAGAACAGCCAGGCCTTGAACCAGCGCCCATATGGGATGCAGGCACTGTAGGCACAGGCGTAACCTTCTATGTCACAGTGCTGGTCCCATGAGAATACTATTAATTATAACCACCAAGGGTATAAAACTGAGGTTTTTATAAGCAATAAATGAGTTAATTCATGTGTAAACCAAGTGTTTGACACATAAGTGATTATAAATATTTTCTAGCACTTATATAAGAGTACTTCAAAGAGTTCATGGAAGAATGGAAATAATTGTGCATTTATTTTGGTGCAAAACCCTTTAATCCATGCATAGTTTTTTCATAATATGCATTTTCCAGGAACTTTTTTGAAGGCACTTCATAGATACATAAGATTTTTTTTTTTTTAAAGAAGTTTCTGTTAGGGAATTTAAAATAAACTGCTGAAGAATTCTCAAGGTAAATTTCTTCAATGCTCACATACTTAATTTATGGTTGTTATAAGGATATAGCCAGTGGGTTATTGGGAAAATTAAAATTTAGCAGATAAATCTTTATGCCCACTATCAAAGTAGCTTCATAAACTAAGCAAATAAAAGTTCTATAGGATTTTGTTGAGTGCAGAAAACTAAAGCATTATGCTGGAGGAGAGGGTAGAAGGTAGAGTTTGAGAACAACTGTGAAAATTAGCATAAGAATTCAAACATACATCAACTAATTTAAAAGTGGAAAACTAGGGTTTCAGAAAGCAACCTGTGGCTCATGAGTAAAATGGTCAGGAAATGGAACCCTCAATCTGCAGAGTACCATCTCCGAGGGATCTCTTCAATGTTGGGAGAGGTGCTAATAGCTTCATGAGTAACCTTGTAGTCTGGCTAGGGAAGACCCTTTTGTTGCTGCCTATAACCTTTTCCCTCTGTTCCTAAAATACAGAGCCAAATTTTAGTTTTCATTATTTGATCAGCCTTTTAGTTATATATTCCTTACTGGTTTATGAAATTGGTTTTTACTCTATCAAAGGCCCCATAAATGGGGCCGGCATGCTAGTGTAGTAGGTTAAGCCATTGCCTGTGATGCCAGTATTCCATATGAATGCTGGTTCCAGTCCTGGCTGCTCCACTTCTGATCCAGCTCCCTGCTAATACGCCTGGGAAAACAGATCTTCACCCGTGTGGAAGACCTAGATGAAACTCGTGGCTTCACTTTGGCCCAGCCTTGACTGTTGTGGCCATTTAGGGTGTGAAGCCATGGATGGAAGATCTCTGTCTCTCCCTCTCAACAACTCTGCCTTTATTTCAAATAAATAAACCTTAAAAAAAAAAAAAAGCCTCATAAACCTCAAGCTCCTTTTTATGAAGGGCTGCCCTGTAGTTGTTTGTTGGTTTGAGTTGCTTGGCTTGCTGAGTTTGCCCCTAGTGTGGTCTTGAATGAAATACTTGAGCCTCATACAGGCGGTCTCAATTGGAGTGAGAGAAATGGAAAAGCAGAGCAAGAAAAGAAGAGTAAGGCGCCCTGGAAAAATGAAAGGAAATGGAACCAATCAGTTGGAATGCGTGCATCTGCAGGGACATCTCAGGAGTCAGGCATTTCTGGATGCCTGGTACATGCACTCACTGTGCAGGTCTGGGAGCGCAGGTAGGAGCAAGGGGACAAAGTGGTGGCCAGCTCCAGGCCAAGCCGCACCTGAAGCAGGGACAGAGGGGAGAATGGCAGGCAATGAGCTGGATGAGCTGCCTGCTGCGCCCCAGGGGATGCTTCTTGTGTTGCCCATTTCTGTGGGGGACACAGAAATTCAATTAGGGCTGTACTTCAAACTCTGTAGGCCTGCTATAGTGTTCTTCCATCCCTTCCTTAGATACCAAGGAATTCAAAGAAAGTAATAAAAATTATATGGTGATGTGAGAGGAAGAACTATTCTCTTTATAGACTAGTGGAACTCCAGGTTCTTATAGAGCGGTTGCTTTCTTCAATGAACAGTTGCTAAACTGAGACATCAATTTCTTTCTTAACAAGGAAGGAATTGCTCTTCTGTTACCCACAGCTTGAATAAAACTAAATAAAATGCCTCATGCTTTGGCAGCCTATTTTACTCCTTTCTACAAAGCCCATGAAAAGAGACATTACAAAGTTAACGCAGACCCTGCAGAGACCTGATCTTACAGAAAGCACTCTGAAAAGGATGGAATGGCTATTCCACATGCTGGCTTCATCCAGCCAGATTTACAGCTCATAAGCAGTTGCTGCCTCTATTCCAGCTAACCTCAGTGCCAGCACTTTATTAAATCAAATAACATAAACAATAATCTCTAACTGGCATTGCTGCCAGCTATAGGACATGGGTAGGAAGACGTGTTCTCCAAACTCCTCCCAAGCCACAGAGGTCAATAAAAGTACTTGAGCAGATTAAGTGAATTTGATTTATCTTAATTACCAGAGTACATTTTCCAAAGGAAATTGCTGGCCCACATGTTAAGTCTGGCACATGCGGTGGATTTTTCAATTTGTCAGTAAAGTGAAGAGGGAAGCAGGCTCATTGGAACTTTTTTAGTGTGCAATGATTGTATCTGTCCATACTGCCTAAATAGTTAATCAGGAAGAAGTGGGCCCATCAAGGGATTATCAAAATTTGTGCTAAAAACAATCTGAAAGCAGACTTCAGGCAGCACAAAGACCCAATGGAAAATGTCTTCCTGGGACAATTCTACTTAGTATGGATCTGGGTTTTAGTTTTATCTTCAGTTCCAGTTCTCTCATTGACTTCATGCATGGCTTGGGTCATTGTATTATTTTATCTTTTTAGAGCCGGAAGAGACTTAAGAGACCCGCTAATCCTCACTTCCTGTTCCCATAGGCAGTGGTGTAAGACTTACTAAAACATGCTTCAGCAATCCTTTTCACGGAGCCAGGAATTATCATAGTAATTCTTGCAGACAGAGTGGTTTGCTCCAGCTAGGAAAAGGTTTAAAGGTTTTCTTAGTTTCTTTCCTTTTAGCTCAGTAAGAACCAACACTGCCTGAAGAGATAGAGAACTGATGTTCTTGGGTAATCCTAGAACAGGAAAGGTTTTGTGGGGGAATCAATGGAACACAAGTATTGTGGAGTGGGCTAGTGGATACTGATTCAGCTGGATGCTAACATCCAGCTAACATGTATTTGGTGTGAGAGGGACCCTCCAAAGAAAAAGACACAATTTACTTGAGTTAACACATCTCTTTTGCATCACTTGACTAAAGGCTATGGTTCCCCCACAATGATCTGCCTTCTCTGTTCACACATATGACCACAGACTCCTGCAGCAGCAGGAGCCACAGGCCTGGGCTGGGGAGGGCACCCGTGTGCCACTTTGGAGCTGTACACAGGTACCCCAGGGCAGCCATGCAGCTCTGCTCTGTTTAGACAGGGACATCAAATGGCAGGTGCAGAACCAAGCTCTCATCAGCGGGATGGTCCCTTACTACGGGAGGCTTTTGAGCTTCTGCAGAGTAGATAAACCCTTGCTAAGGTACACAAATGGGCAGAAGGTTGGCATTCACTGTGAGAAGGCAAAGGAGGGCATATTTTTTGTTTCTGGTTTACTGTGAGACCATTTAGAATTTCACAAGGAAATCACCATTGATCTACAATCTTCCTTGGTTCTCCTGAGTGAAAAGATCCAACCTCAAGCTGTACTCCACCCATGCAAGTATGTAGAGTGGACAGTAATTATCGTCTGTTTTTAGACCTCATGTTTTTTAGTCAGAAAGAGTGACGGAAAATGTTCCTTCAAGAAATGATTTCCATGACTCCTCTAGCACTGGAAAAGAATTAAAATTCTTTTAGAAGTCATTATCTTCCAATTATTCAGTAGAGAATTCCAGATCCTCATGGGGGGATTTTAAGCGCTATAACTCAAAATTTGCCTGCTTTAGAAATTCAATTTTGCTATATATTTTGCTTCAAAGTTTCCTCCAAGAATTAGACTAGGACTAGAGCTCTTCTTTGTAGCTAATAAAAAACACCTGGTGCTGCATCCTGTGCCTGCTTCCTCTTTATCCCAGCCTCAGGATTCCATGCGGCACTTGTTCCTCCTGAATCCTGGGCCTTGGTGTGAGCCCTGCGTTTGGTCTGCTCTTTTAGGATCTTAGTACTCATGAGTGTTGGTTGTCATTGTGTAGGTAATTCTAGGCTTCAGAAATCTCAAATTAAGTGAAATAATTTACTTTGGTTTATTCTTCCTTAACCCTGTATTTTGTCTAATAGGGACTTCAACACATCATTTTAATATTTCAGCTCAAAACATTTTTGCCCCATCTCTGACACACCTCTGTTAAGACAGAGGCAGAATGCACGTGCAGCGTCGCTGGGGACTGGGTCCTACTGAGCTATGGGACCACCACAAAGTTTCAGATATTGTAGACTAAACAGTTTTCATCAGAACCTCTTTGTGTACATGTTTTCTATTTTCATCCATTGGAAAATATTTACTTCAAACTATTGATTTACAGCTTTAAAATCATGACGCATAAGCAGGTTGAGCATTCCTACTCTGAACATCTGAAATTCTTGAGTGCCAACACGAAACCTCAAAAGATTTGGCCTACTGGTTAAGATGTCAGGTTGGGATACCTGCAACCCATATAGGAGTGTCTGGGTTTGCATCCTGGCTTTCCTCTCGAGTCAAGCTGCCTGCTAATGCAGACTCTGGGAGGCAGCAAGTGATGGCTTAAGTAGCTGTGTCCCTGCCACTCAGGTGGGAGAGCTGAACTGGGTTCTTGGCTCTCAGCTTGAGCCTGGACCAGTCTCAGCTGTTGCAGGCATTTGGGGAGAGAACCAGTAGATGGAAGCTCACTTTGCGTGTCTTCCTGCCTCTCAAACAAATAAATCGAAAACATTTTAAAAATACGAGTTTTAGATTTCAGGATACTTCATATTTTGGGTGTTTTGGATCAGGGATATTCAGCCAACAAAGTCTATGCAGATATTCCCAAATCTGAAAAAAACTGCTGGTCTCAAATATCTCAGGCAAAGAATACTTAGTTTCTATATGAAAACTAATAATCTTGATATCCTAATGGATTCCATTTGATCATTCCAAACTCTAAAAACAGCATCAAATGAACTACTTGTAGATACATGGAGAGGTGTCAAATTAGTGCCAAGGTTAAAGCCCACTGATGATGGACCTAAGAGAGAAGGGCACACCACCTAAAGGGGGAGGAAAAAAGAACCTGTGCTGTCTTTTGAGTCTGAGGCAACTCCAGAAACATTTAGCCCAAGTCCTGAAACCATGCCACCCAGATGCTACAAAGGAACCCCACGACCTGGGACTACAGACAGAAATGGAGCTCAGCCCAAGGATAGTTTATTCTCCCTCACTGACTTCACCAGTCTGGTCACATGCCCACATGGCACTCCTGCAAAGACAGTAACAAAATGCTGTGCCATTTATTCTAGCAACTGTTACTCATTACAATTAGCTCAAGGATGAAAACTGAAAGAGCGCCAGTCCTCAGTCATACCCTCTGGGTCACCCCATGTCCTGACCTGGCTTACCAGGCCCTCCCTGACCGGGTTTCCACTCTTGGCTTCCTCCTCCTCCAGTCACTTCTTACCATGCACGCTGGGGAAAACAGCCAGTCATTGACTGCACACAGCATGCCGCCTTGGGCTTCGGTGCACTCACGCGCTGTTCTCCCTGGCATTCCCTTCCCCTCCCCCAGTCACCGGGCTCGCTTCATCCTACCCAGCCCTCATGGCTCAACCCAAGCGCTCTTTTCCTGGGGGTCTTGCTCCCTTCCCCAGACTTTGTGGCTGCCACCCATCCTGGGCTCCTGTAGCGCCTGGAGTACACTGCTACCCAAGCTCTCACCACTTTGTGTAGAATGCTGGGCTAGCAGCTGCCTCCCCTCCAGCTGCCAGTGCAGGGGCAGCCACACCACCAAGCACACCACAGAGCACATCCCTGGCACTTAATAAATCTTATCTGAACAGAAACACAGACCTTTTCAGAAACAAATCGAGCTTAAAATGTTGGTGGAATAACTAGTTTACGTTCTGATGGTGAGCTAATAGGTGCACTGTAAGAGAATCTGAGGACAGCCTGATTCAGAAAAGGAACACAATGAACATTAGAAATTGGATGTTGTCCAATGAACATATTGTACAACCCAGATCACTTTTTATTAACTGGAATAAAAAGCAGGAAACTGAAGAGGAAAAACATCCAAGTACAAATTCACCTATTAAAAAGTCCAAATTAGATCACATTTTTCTCTTTCTTTAAAATACATTATAGTATAAGTAAGCTTTCTCTCAACCTTGTTAAGAAAACAGTACCAAGATCATCACGTGGGCCTTTCCTGAAATATATGCTTATTTTGGCTAATTTTAATCTTATAAGGAAGTTAGTGGTTCCAAAATTTTCCATGTTACAGCTCAAAATAGAGAAACTTAAAGAAAAAAAAAACCCACATCTTGTAGAAGAAGTGTTATTTTTACAGTATAGGACTGAAATTTAAATACAGCACACCATCTTCAGTGAGTTAGATGTTTCTTTTTCCCTAAAAAGATTAGAAAAGCTTCCCTAGTCAGAGCCAAAACTGACCTCACTATTGATACCCAATTCCACTCAGTCAGTTGATGACACTGAAAGTCCTAAGTGAAACTTACCAAAAAATACAAAAGAAACCTCCTTTTAGAACTTCTCTCCTACAACTCTAGCAATGTCGAAAGCCCTTATTTTTCCTTAGATAATAAAATGAACTGGTAAAATATTTGAAATTTTTACACTGAAGGAGGAATCAAAAGGCTATATAGCAATATGAATGAACTACTATCAAAGTGGAATAATGGATACTTTGAAAAATTGTTCATTATAACACATCGCTAAAAATACACACCTCTATTGTCGAAACGCTCTTCTCATTTTATCCACAATCAAAACAACAAAGGATTGCTGTGTCTGAGACAAGTCTGCAGCATTTCTATTAACTTTAAAAGCTTTCACTATGGTCCTATGGCTTCCATTTCTTTGCCCTCCCCTTTCCAGCAGAGTTGAGCACGTGCAGGCACCAGCCGCCTCTGCTCCACAGCTTTCCCTCTCTGGGTTTCGGTATTTAATATCAACATTTAGTGCCGAGTTTTCTGTTGCAGCTGTCCTCTTCAGTACCCACCAATAATGTGCATATGTTCAAAATGTGAATCCAGAAGTATTTAGTGCCATGTATAGAAACATGAAGTAGGCATACCCCCCTTTGAGGTAAAGATGATATAATTTATTTCTTAGCTTGATTATGACTTTTTCTCAGGAAGAATTCTGAAATGGCACAGATAGCTTACCTTGTATCTGGTTTCAGATTTTCTACTGTGGAGAAAGTCTGATTTGTAACTTGAATGGACTTGTTCTTCCCACTGAATGATCCATTTTCTCTGGATATTACTTCATACTCTGAAAACAGAAAACAGCCAACAGCTACTTGTCTTTATGTCCCAGATGATTTATTTGCTCTTGAAATTAGTAGCATAAGCAACTACTCAGATTTTAAAAGTGAGCAAGTGGGATCATAGTTGTGGAGACAATCTGATTTTGTATGAAGGTATTTCAAAATGTTCATAAAAAATGGAATTCTAAGACATGTATATTTTGGTGCAAAATGTTTAAATCCAGTTGTTGCTATTGTTGATGTTTTTGTGTGTGCCTTTTCATGACTTTTGAAGACCTCTTGTATGCAGGAATTCCAAAAAAAATTTGCAGCAAAATGTTGTTTTCCACAAACTTTTTGAAGTACCCTCATACATTAGCAATTTCCAGATGAGTTAATAGTCACCAGATGACCAAAGTCCCAAAAGCATTTTGGGAGCTTCTCATTGGCTATTTCTAATGTTCTTGACATAGAGCAGTGGCAGGTTGGTAACTGGTGAAGACTGACGGCCTTCCTGCAGTTGCTGTGGGTCCACAGGCCATGATTTTGCCAGGTTGGTGAGACAGTTCGTCACCACTGGGAAGCCGAGTTTGGGGAAAGCACTAGATGGGAAATGGTGCTTAAGAAGCTGTGTCCTTCCCCATGGGGCTTTACCACAGAGTGGGGAGGAGGCCACTGCAGAGGAGGTATTGTTGCAAAACAAAACAAAACAAAAAAACTGAGTTTAAAACATAGTTGCAAATAACAGTTAACCAAGGACTGGGTGGCTTTACTGCTGAATTCTACCAGACTTTTAAAGAAGAACTAATTCCTATTCTTCTCAAGCTATTCAAAACAATTGAAAGGGAGGGAACCCTCTCAAACTCCTTCTATGAGGCCATCATCTCCTTAATTCCTCAAGATGACGGAACAGGGAAAGGACATATTGCTTTAAGCTAGGGGTAAATAGTAGCAAAGGTTGCGGAGGAAGGGCATTGCCAGGGGAGAGCTGCAGTGAACTCTACAGTAGAAAATCTACAGAAGGAAGAGGGACACAGTGGATCAGCCTGGAAGGCATGAACACGCAGCCATGAACCTGGACACAACACAGGACCCCCACAGCCCGGAGCTGGAGGAAGCGCCAGCTTTGGAAAGTGAGAAGAGAGCAGAGTGCAGCAGCCCATGTCACTGGTGGTACAGCTGGAGGGAGTCCAGCCTGGAGCCCTAAAAATTGCTCATCAGGGAAATGCAAATCAAAACCATAATGAGGTTTTACCTTGCCCCAGTTAGAATGGCTCACATACAGAAATCAACAAACAATAAATGCTGGTGAGGACATGGGGGAAAAGGGTACCCTAATCCACTGTTGCTGGGAATGTAAACATAGTACAGCCACTGTGGAAGACAGTATGGAGATAGCTTAGAAAGCTGAAAATAGAGATACCATATGACCCAGCCATCCTACTCCTGGGAATTTACCTCAGGGAAACGAAATCAGCATGTAAGAGTGATCTGTAACCCCATGTTAACTGCAGCTCAATTCACCATAGGTAATACATGGAATCAACCCAGATGTCGTCAACTGAGGACTGGATAAAGAAATTATAGTATATATACATTATGGAGTACTACTCAATGGTTAAAAAAACCCTGAAACCCTGTCTTTTGCAACAAAATGGATGCAACTGGAAACCATTATACTTACTGAAATAAGCCAGTCCAAAAACAACAAATACCATATGTTTTCCTTGATCTTTGGTAACTAGCAGAGTACTAAAAATGTAATATATAGGAGTGAAACTCACATTTTGAGCTTTTAAGATTGTTTATAGCCCTTGTCTCTACTGTTGATGGACAGTGTTTTTTTCTTCATGCTATTTACTGAACTCATTACTTAGTATAGGGTTAATTTTATGAGTATAAAGTAAAATGAAACTAGATTATTGTAAACATTAAGAGTGGGAATAGGAGAGGAAGAGGAGGAAGGGGGGAACAGGGACAGGAGGGAGAATGAGATGGGAAGTAGCACTGTGTTCCTAAATCTGTATACATGAAATACATGAGAATTGTATACTTAAATTATAAAAAAATAAAATAAAAAGCTGATTTAGTAGTTTTTTTCCCACTGAGTGTTTTATTTTTAAGAAGAATCTAGGTGTGTTCATAATTAAAAATACATTCAGCATATAATTCATAATTCTAGCTTTTAAAAAATGTCTTTGCATTATCAACACACCTTTCATTTTTAGCACGTTAAAGTAATAGTGGCTTTTTGTTTCCCTTAAAACTACAAAAATAGCTTATCCTATTGTTACCACCGACAAACAGTAACTTAAGAGTTTCTAATTTATGCTACATATGAAAAATCCTCTAATTTTATCCTCACAATAAATTGATAATGGTGGAAATGACTATTATTGTTCCGGGTAAGGAAACTAAAGCTTGTGCACCTTGCACTTTAGTGTGGAAGGGAAAGAAGCAACGTGGATGTATTGACTAAACATGACTGTGGCACTAAGGGTTAAGAACAACAACAAAGGTACTGACAGGAATCAACTCCAGGGACAATAAGGAATACAGTTTACTCTTTTTGTTGTCTGTCTCAGTCTCTTCTTGCAAAGCAGTTCCCTTGGAATAAGAATTAATCTCTGTATTATCTGAGCTTCTGGTTTGGAAACAATCACATGTGAAATCAAGTCGCGGTATTTAGTGGGACATTAAAAACAAGGAAAAAGATCGAAGTGAGAACTGGGCAAATGGTCCAATGTTCAAATATGGACTAGGTAAGCAATGGCTAATTATGAACTTATTTCAATTGTTCTTGTCCATAAGAATTGTTATTACAAGTCCTATATCACGTGGCTGATCTCAAGGAACCCACTAACACGTAGTAATATTATTGAAACAGTTGATTAGATGGATAAAGTATTCTTTATTCTGACTCTCTGAAGAAAACATTTATATTATCAGAAAGGAAAACCATTCAGCTTTAAAAAGTCAAATGAGTTACTAATGACGTATGAACCAGTTTCAAAATGTGTGTGGAAAATGGAACTAGAAGCTAAGTTTACTTTGGGGATGGGCATTTGATGCAGCAGTTAAGATGTGGCTTAGTGTACTGCAGCTTGTATCAGAGTGCCTGGATTCGAGTCCTGGCTCTGCTTCTCATTCCAGCTTTTTGCTAATGTAAACCCTGGGAGGCAGCAGGTGATGGAACAAGCACCATGGTCCATACCATAAATGCGGGAGACCTGGATTGGGTTCAAGGCTCTTGGCTTTAGCATGGGTAGGCCCTGGATATTATGGGTACTTGGGGAGTAAATCCCCGTGTATAGAAGAGCTCTCTGTGTGACTTTAAAATAAATAAATGTCAAACCAAAATTTTGATGCCAAAAATTTTGAAAACATGCAGTTTTTCCATAGCATGCATTTCCATGATCTTTTTGAAGATCCTTGTATCTACAGACTTCAAAATTTTTTGGCACAAAAATAAACTTATCTTTTAGTTCTGTTTTCCACAAACAAAATTTTTAAATATATTTATCTAAAAGGCAGAGAGATGAGAGGGTGGAGGGGGAGAGAAAAGGTGGGAGAGAAAAATGACTGATAGATCAGTCTTCCATATGTTGGTTTATGCCCTATATGCCCATAAGAGTCGGGGATGGGCAAGGCCAAATCCATGAACCCCAAACTCAGTCTGGCTTTCCCTGTATCAGGGACTCAAGTACTTGAGCTATCACCTGTGGCCCCCTCTCCCCCAGGTGCAGATTAGCTGGAATTGGAAGCAGGGTCAAGACTTGAGAACCCAGGCACTCTGATGTGGGATGTGATTATCTTAAGAGGTATCTTAATTGCTGCTCCAAATACCAACACCTCCACAAACTTTTCAAATCTAACTGGATATGTATTAGATGATTAGATGTGTTAGATGAGCCAATTCCAGCTCAACATCCACATCTTTAAGGCAAATGAAATTTTTATAGTCGATTCTTATTTTTTAATTTTTATTTATTTTTCATTCATTCACTTGCTCACTCACACCAAGTTCTTTTTCCTACTTTGTTATATTTCCCCCAAAGAAACCTTTTATTTAAGGAATACAAATTTTATGCATTTCATAAGTACAATCTTAGGAATATAGTGATTCTTTCCACCATATCTGCCCTCCCACCCACACTCCTACTCCTCTCCTCCTCCTCCCTCTCCTATTCCCAGTCTCATTCTCCACTAAGATTTATTTTCAATTTTTTTATACAGAGGACCAACTCAATATTAAGATTTCAACAATTTGCACACACACACACACAAACACAAACAAAACAAAACAAAACAAAAAAACCTGTTCTTCAACAGTATAGACAAGGGCTGTTCATATCTTCCACTTAATATACTAAAATGAAATAAATTTTTGAGAACAAGTTTTATAGTTAACTTTCATAATACAACTCATTGAGGACAGAGGTTCTGCATGAGAAGTTAGTGCATAGTGACTCTTGTTATTAATTTAACAATTAACATTCTTATGTATGATGTCAGTGACCACCCAAGGCTCTTGACATGAGCTGCCTAGGCTATGCAAGCCTTTTGAATCCACATATTCCATCAGTATTTAGATAGGACCATAAGCAAAATGGAAGTTCTTTCCTCCCTTCAGAGAAAAGTACCTCCTTCATTGATGACCATTTCTTTCCACTGGGGTCTTACTCACAGAGATCGTTTATGTATGACTTTTTGCCACAGTGTCTTGACTTTCCATGCCTGAAATACTCTCGTGGGCTTTTCAGCCAGACCAGAATGCCTTAAGGGCTGATTCTGAGCTAAGAGTGCTACTTAAAGCGATTGTCGTTCTATGAGTCTGCTATATTGACTGCTTCCCATGTTGGAGCATTCACTCCTTTTTATTCTATTACCAGACACTTAATCCTATTTATATGATCACTTAAACACTTAATCCTATCCATATGATCCATAAGATGGTATTTTGCCACTCAGGGGATTTGGGATCCATGGCAAGTTCTTAAACTGAACCCTTAGAAGTAAGTCTGTAGGAATGTATGCATAACTATATAGTTTTACAGTTACAAACGTCATACAATTCATAATTACAACTTTGGGGAAGATGGAGTCACTTGATTTTTAGAGAACTGAACCTCAGACTGTCACAAGAATTTCTTATTAGCCTAGTGTATGGATCAAGAGTTTGGTCATTTTAGTACATGCACCGTAGTACATTTTAGTACATGTACTAAGAGACTGATTTTTTAGACACTGGGATGGTAATACCTACCTGCATAGTCCCAAGAAGCTAGATGAGTCCCCATGAGCATGGGTAGGGGTTGCTGCTTTCTCAAAACAGAGGCTAGTTTTGTGTGCAAATGGGAGAATCATAAAATATGATAAACAATGCCAACTAAGCATTAGCTTACATGGGAAGTTACCCTGATCACACAGTTTTGTTTGAGGAGAAACGGCTGCTTTCATCTTTATTTTGTAGTAGAGAATGTTTTTGGCAGAACCTGCATCCTCCACTCTCTACTCTGACACCTTCTTGATTAACCCCTGGGGACCCAGCGGCAGGAAGCTCGTGATATTTGCTGTATTCTCCAGCTAATTTGGGTTGTTAATCTTTTTACCTCTTCCTCTCTTATTCGACCTTGCTGTTCACCACAGAGAATCAAATCACCATACAACAAATTCAACTGACCCAGGGTTTTTTATATTTCTCAATCATTTTTAGAGGAATTGGGTGCATGGTGGTAGAATCACAATTTCCTGAAATGAGCAAAAAATTGACCAGGAATTATATTTTCATTTCATTTCTCCCAAGACAGTTAAAATAATTTTTGGCCTCCTTCAAAGCTCTACGTCAATTTAGAAACGGAGTTAGTGAAAGGAACACTAGTTTAAATGTCATTGGCAATGGTCTGTTCTCTATTTTCTGTAATTTCCTTTGTAATGAAAATACCAGCCATTATCTTCACACCGTGAAATACAGTTCTGAATGGAGAGGAAAGGAACACAGCTTAAAGAGATCTGCTGAATCACAGGGAGCTCACAACAAGGACAAAGATGTTCTTCTCCCATCTTGTAACACTTTTGATAATAAAGGACCAGAAAGACAGTAGACTTGTTCCTCCTCAGATATGCTGTACACGTCACAGTGTGACCCAGGGTACCCACTCCCAGTGTAAAGTGTTATCAAAGTTTCCCATCCCAGGGACAAGTCCTCATCCATATTCTTACCAGTGACAGTGTCATTTAATGGCTTTTCCCAGTCCAAGATGACAAATGAGGGGCAGCCTTCCACAGTGACCACAGTGAGGTTGGTGGGCGGGTTCAGCGGTGGGCTGGTGGCATTTCCCTCTGTGGCTTCCTCCGTGGGGAACCGTTTGACGGAGTCGGTGATGGAGCAGGGCCTGCTGTCGGGTTTCTGGATGTATCGCACATGAGGACCTGAGAGAGGATGCTGACATTTAGCGACTTGGAGCTTGTCAAGAAGGTGAAGGAGAGCTCAAAAGTGTAATTACTTGTGCTAGCACACAAGTTGGTGGCTGAATGCAGTGAAGTGACAGTTCTGATTTGTGAATATCCCCAAATCCTGTTTCTGGAACACATGCTATAGATGTTGCTTTTGATCTACTTTTCTAAATATATTTACCTTATACTAATATTCAAAAGTAATTTGGTCCCCCTGGGCATGGTTTAAACTTCCTAATTTATGAGGCATTGAGTCTTACCTCAGTAATAGCCAATAATTAGTCTATTACATTAAGTACAGTTCTGGTCCCACTTAAGAAATCTCTTTAAAAATATTTATTTGAAAGTCAGAGTTACAGAGAAGGAGAGATAGAGGGAGAGAAATCTTCCATTCTTTGGTTCATTTCCCAAATGGCTGCAACAACCGGGAATGGGCCATGCCAAGCCAGGAGCCAGGAGCTTCTTCTGGGTCTCCCCTGTGTGTGGCAGGGATCCAGGGACCTGGCCATCTTCTGCTGCTGTCCCAGGACAGCAGGGAGCTGGATTGGAAATGGAGCAGCCAGGACTCGAACTGGAGCCCAAATGGAATGCTGGCACTGCAAAGGTGGCAGCTTAACCAAACTCAAAGAGGTCAAATGGTCTTAAGAAATTTTACTGCACCCCAAAACAAAACACAAGAATGTTTCAGGAATAAAAAATTTTAGCATGCAATTAGGTAAAATTAACAGAAAATATTACCCATAAAGAGGAGAAAAATCATTCATTTGAAGCCAAATTAGAATTTGCATAGATGTTCAAATTATCAGATGAAGATAATAAACAACTATCTCAAAGGTTTCTTTGGGAAAAAAATAAAAAGAGTATGCACTGAGGAAAAAAAAAGAACATTTTGCAAAAATAAACAAACAGCTACCTCTACTATCTATATGGTTAAAAGTAAAGACATGAAGATACACAAAAGACCTGAATCATAACTCCAGAGATGAAAGATACAATGTCTAAGATGTGGAATATGTTGCATAGGATTAATACACTTAGGATTCAGCAGAATAAGACATTAATGAAGTTGAAGGCATAGCAATAAAAACTATCAAAAACTAAAATAGAGAAAAAAATTAAAGAAGATTCATGCGCTATGAGACAACTTCAACTGATTTCACATACATGTAATTGAATTACCTAAAGTAAGGAGGGTGTGGAAAAACACATTTCAAGAAGGAATGATCCCGAAGTTCCAAAATATGATTAAGCTTCTAAACCCAGAGAACCAGAGTTCAAAGAAATCTAAGCACAACAGACAAGAAGAAAACAAGCACATCATAATCAAGTTTCTCAAAACTAGTGATAAGGAGGAAACTTTTATAGGAGGCAGAGGAAAGAAAAAAAGATATGCATAGAACAAAGATAAGAATTCCTCCAGATTTCTCATTGAAAAGAATGCAAGTAACAGGGCAATGGAGAAACATCTTGAAATATTGAAAGGGATAACTTATCATTTAAAATTCAATAATTTGTGAAAATATCTTTTTGAAAAAAAAAAGCAAATTTTTTTTTAGACTCAGAAAACCTGTAGTCATTCATTACCGGCAGACTCACACTGTGAGATACTGTAATGGAAGTCTTTGGTAGAAGGAAGATGATACTAGATGGAAAAGTCGACCCACACAAAGAGAAGCAGCACCAGATGCAGTAAGTATATAGGTAAATATTCAGTCTTTTTAAAAATTATTATTTTAGCCTCTGTAAAAGACAATTTGCTGTTTACATGAAAATGATTTAGTATAATGCATATAACCTGAAAAAGTAAAATGTGTGATAATAGCCAAAAGACCAGGAGGAAAAAAAAGAAGCTATGAGGGATCTTCAAAAAGTTTTAGAAAATCTGTATTATGAGAAAACTGCTTAGATTTCCAAATTTTTCAACCCCAAATGATCTTTTAATTCCATTCCATGAACTTTTTGAAGTCCCTTCACATACTAGTATGAGTTTTTACATGTGAAGTTGTATGTTACTATGGGAAGATACTGTGATAATTTGAAGATGCATACTATAAACCTAAATGGTAACATCTAAAACAAAATTTCAGCTAATAGGACAATAAAAAAGATAAAATGGAATCACAAAATCATCTGGAAGAAGGTTCAAAAAGGTAAAAACAGAGAACAGAGAATAAATGGGAGCAACAGAAGACAAATTCGCGAAGTGAAGATATAAATGTTAACAATATCAACAGTCATACTATGTGTAACGTTGTACACACCCAAAATGAAATGGGAGAGATTGTCAGATTGGATTAAAAACAAAACCAACTAGCTGTATGTTTATCAGAAACACTTTTAAATATAAACAGACTAACAGGTTAAAAACAAAAGGATGAGGAAAGATTGCATTAATCAAAAGAATGCCTGTCTTGATACATAAATGTCAACACATTCTATTTTAGAGCAATGACTATGACCAGGAAGCCAAAAGGTTATTTCACAATCAATCAATCAATCAGTAATGTATCACAATCATAAGTAATATGCATCTCTAGGCACAGATGTTTAAAATATTTAAGGCAAAAATGGACATAACTGAAAGTAGAAATATTCATAATTATTTGATAGTCAAATTTCTATACTATCCACAAATTAATAGAAGAAATAGAAACACCTGTACAGAAGAATCAAGCAACTTGACTAAACTAACATTTATAGAATACTTGCTATGGATTGAATTGTGTTCCTCTAAAATTTATATGCTGAAACCCTAACCTCTAGTAACTATAGTTGGACTTAGGGACTTGAAGAAGTAGACTAAAGTCAAATAAGGTCAGAAAGGTGGGGCCCTAATCCAGTCTGACTTTTGTCCTTCTGAGGAGACACCAGGGATGCACATGCACACAGGAAAGGCCACCGGGGGCCGGCGCTGTGGCACAGCAGGTAAAGCTGCTGCCTATAGTATCCGCATCCCATATGGGTGGCAGTTTGAGTTCTGGCTGCTTCACTTCTTATCCAGCTCTCTTCTATGGCCCAAATCCTTGGGCTCCTGCACCTGTGTGGGAGACCAGGAAGAAGCTCCTGGCTCCTGGCTTCAGACTGACACAGCTCCGGGAGCTGCAGCATCTGGGGAGTAAACCAGCAGATGGAAGTCATCTCTCTGTGTCCCTGCTTCTGCCTCTCTAACTCTGCCTTTCAAATAAATAAATAAATCTTAAAAAAGAAAGAAAGAAAGGCCATGGGAGGACAAAGTGAGAAGCAGCCATCTGCAAACCAAGGAGCGAGGCCTCAGAGGAACACACACCACTGATCTCAGACTTCCTGCCCCCAGAACCATGAGAAAATTAATCTCTATTGTTCAAGCCACAAAGTGTGGGCTATTTTCTTATAGCAGTTCTATTAAGTTATTTCAGGGTCCCATTAGAAATAGGAAAATATGTATCTTTTTGTATGTACACACAGAATAAATAATAATCAATGGGTCAAGGAAGGAATAAAAATGAGATTAAAATATTCTGATCAGAGTAAAAATGAAGATACAACTTATCAAAAAATTTGGATGTTGCTTAAGTCATATCAAAGGGAAACTATGAGGAATTAAATGATACATTAAAAAAGAAGAGAGGTTGGACATCAATGAGGTTGTCTTTATCCTAAGAAACTAGAATTGAAAGAGCAAATTAAACCCAAATTTAGGCAGAAGAAAGGAAGAATAAAAAGAAATAAATCAATAAAAAAATAGAGAAGATCAGTGCAGCAAAAAGTTGGCTGTTTTAGATCAAGGAACTGAGAAACCTAGAGCCAGACTGACCAAGCAACAGAGGGAGAAAGACACTCTTTAGAAATACCAAGAATGAGAGTGTGACAACAATACAGATTCTAGTATTAAAATGACAATAAGAGAATAATATAAACAACTCTATATGCCACTAAAGCTGACAACTTAGATGAAATAAACTAATATCTAAAAAGACATGGGGCCGGTGCCATGGATCACTCAGTTAATCCTCCACCTGCGGCGCCGGCATCCCATGTGGGCACCGGGTTCTAGTCCCAGTTGCTCCTCTTCCAGTCCAGCTCTCTGCTGTGGCCCGGGAAGGCAGTGGAGGATGGCCCAAGTGCTTGGGCCCCTGCACCCACATGGGAGACCAGGAGGAAGCACCTGGCTCCTGGCTTCAGATTGGCACAGCGCCGGCCATAGCGGCCATTTGGGGAGTGAACCAAAGGAAGGAAGACCTCTCTCTCTCTAATTAAAAAAAAAAAAAAAAGACACAAATTACCAAGGCCAAGGAAGAAAAAACATTTTTTGAGTAGCACTTTCTCTTAAAGAAAGTGAATTTTTTATGTAAATCTTCCCACTAAAAGAATATGAAGCTTAGAATGTTTAACTGGCAAATACCACTACCATTCATCAAAGAAGCAATATAAATTCCACATAAACTCTTCCAGAAAGTGTAAGAGGATAATTTGGCATTATTCTGATACCAGAACTCATCAAAGAAACCACAGACCAGTATTCTTAACGAGTATAATTCTAAATACAGTGTTGGTCAATTAAACCCAACATTACATAAAAGAGGAACACATTATGACCAATTGGGGTTTGTTGTTAGAATGCAAAGTTAGTCTAAAATGAAATGTTTTGGGGCTGAGCATTGTGGTGCAGTTGGTAAAGCTGCTGCCTGTGATGCCGGCATCCTATGAGGGTGCCAGTTTGTGTCCCAGCTGCTCCACTTCTAATCCAGCTCCCTGCTGATGGCCTGAGAAAAGCAGTGGGAGATGGCCCACGTGTTTGGACCCCTACTGCCTAAGTGCGAGACACAGATGAAACTCCTGTTTTTGGCCTGACCCAGTGCTGGCCATTGTAGCCATCTGGGGGGTGAACCAGTGGATGGAAGATCTCTCTTTTCTGCTCTGTAACTCTTTCAAAATAAATAAATCCTTTAAAATTATTTTACTCTACAAAAAAAAAAATCACCTCAATAAAAGCTGATAAATCAGGCATAATCTATGACCAATTTCTGAAAAAGAATGCTCATTAATGTAGGAACAGAAGGGAACTTTATCAACCTAATAAAGACAACAATGAAAAGTCTTTAGATGGCATCATGCTTAATGTGAAAGACTAACTGTGATTAGGAACAAGAAGAGGATGCCTTCTCTTTACTACTTCCTGGAGGCTCTAGGCAGTATAATCAGGCAAGGGCAAAGGGCAGCCATGCTGGAAAGGAAGAGGTACAACTTTACCCTCAGATGACACAGTTCTCTGTGTAGAAAATCCCTTGAGCATGCTAAAAAGGTACTAGAATTCACATGTCTTGCAGGGTTGCAGGATACATGATCACTGTACAAAAATCAATTGTTTTTCTACATATTAGCAACAAACAATTGGAAATTCAAACAATAGTCTACTTTTATGGTTTTCTGTACACTGAAAAATAGAAAACATTGGTAAATGAAATTAAGAAGACCTAAATAGGAGCTGGTGTTTTCGCTTAGTGTACTAAATTGCTATCTGTGATGCTGGTGTCCCATATGTGTGCCGGTTCAAGTCCCAGCTACTCCACTTCTTTATCCAGCTTCCTGCTAATGGCCTGGGAAAGCAGAAGAGGATGGACCAAGGCCCCTGCACCCAAGTTGGAGACATGGAAGAAGCTTTGGCTTTGGCTTGGCCCAGCTCTGGCTGCTGCAGCCATTTGGAGGAGTGGACTTATCTGCCTCTTTCACTCTAACTGTGCCTTTCAAATAAATAAATCTTAAAAAAAAAAAAGACCAAAATAAATGATGACATATACTAGGATTATGGGTGGAAAGACCTAATATTTTTTATGAATTTTCCCCAAGGATGTATAGATCTAATGCAGTTCCAATCAAAATGTAAGCAAATTATTTTTTACACAGAGACAAGCTGATTCTAAAATACACATGGGAATGGAAAGAACCCAGAATCACCAAAACAACTTTGAAAAATAAGAATAATGTAGAAAGACTAATACAACCAAATTGTAAGGTTTATTATAAAACCTTAGGAATCCAGGAAGTGTGGTACTGGTGTACAAATAGATAAATAGATCAATGGAACAGATTAGAGAGCCCCCAAACAGATTCATGTCTATATGGACAACTGTTTTTTCACAAAGGTATAAATGTAATTCAGTGGAGAAAGGACAGTTTTTCTAAAAAAAAAAAAAGGTATCTATAAGCAAGAGAGTAACTGTATATCATATATAACATTTTATTCAATGTGAATATTAGGCCTATATGTAAAAGTATAAAACTTTCATAAAAAAAAACCATTGGAGAAAAGCTTTGTGACCTCTGATTAGTCAATTATTTCTTAGGTATGATACCAAAATTATAAGTGCTAGAATGCTAATGGAATGTTATGAACTTTGTGAATATAAATTTGGCAACATAGATAAAATGAAACAATATCTTGAAAGAGAGAAACAATCAAGTTTAAGATTATGACACCCAAATGTCATTAACAGGTAGAGCAACATGGATGAATCTCCACATAATTATGCTGAGTGAAAGAAGTCAGACAACCCTCACCCCTCCAAAAGGGTTTATATTGTATGCTGCCACCTATAACCAGACCATAACTTCCACACTAATCTATACTATAGAAGTTGGTGGGTTGGGTAGGAGGAATGGGGGCGCAAATGCATATGTCTGCAAATTCATAAGAAGCATCTTGAGATGGTGGGAGAATTATCAAATTTTACATTTCAGGTAAAAATTACGAAAGGAAATATCTCATAGTCTATTTGTTATTTATCATTCAAAACTATTCTCTGTGCACAATCTTGGATTTGAGCTTTTCTGTGTGACTTTTTTTGGCCCATAAAACCTGGCAGATGTAATATAAACAGGAGCTTGAAACGTGGCAGTATGTTTGGATGCACCTCTTGACTTTTTATCGTTATGAGAATGAGTTCTCCTGGGTCACTGTTGGATCTTTGTCCAGAAAACGAGAATGAACATGTGTTAGGTAGATCTGAGTCCAGTCCACAAGAGGTCTCGCTGTATCTGCTGCTAGAAGCAGAACCACCCAGCCAAGTATATCCTAGATTAGCTGACTCTCAGCTGATTGATAGATGCGTGACAATTCTTACCGCAGCAGGCTACAAAGATTTGTATGGTTGTTTGCTACATAGCATTAGCTGACTGATGTACCCACCAAAAGCAGGCTTTTCAAAACTGAGATTTGGAGCCTAATCAAACATACCTTTGAATCTGGGCTTCCCACTATGATCCGTTTCTCTTGTAGGGATTGAGCTAAAGTCAGTTGTGTTACCTGAGAATGGAAGACAATACTATTGGCAAAAGATAAAAAAGCTTCATAATACAATGAAAAAGTAGTAAAGACTAAAGATATTTACAATTCCTCATGATAAATTGCTTATAGTTTTGATTTCCATAGTATTATTATTAATCTACAATCAGAGGCTTTGATCATGTTCAATGAATTTAAACTTACTATCAGGCAGTCAATCTCATTAATAAATTAAGACAGGTGTACTTAGTAATGATGTGCAATTTAGTAGTAAGCACTGGATAGTCTAGATTTGTCTAGGAACCAAACTTGGGCACCTCCATGTCTGCTAAGGAAAGGAGCATACTCTGAAACAAAGCAATGAAATAAGTATACATTTCAATTGAAAAGATCCATGGTAATCATAAACTGGAGTGAAATAGAAGAACCAGAACAAAGCCTCCCTCCCCCACCATGAACTAATTTGAGATATTTTCATACCTTATATATAAGAAGCCAGTACCAACCAAGTTCCTCTCCATACTAACATACTAACCAAGTTCCTCTCCAGAAGCAGGAGCTGTCGGCTGCTTTTTATCTATCTCTGTTCCCTCCGAGGGGGCTCCAGTAGGACTGAGTGTTGCCCTGGGGGGTGGAGAAGTTTCTCGTCCTGATGAAATGATTCCTGTAACGCAAGGCCAAGTAGTCAGCTTTAGAGGAGCACTGCCAAGTTTCCCATTTATTTATTCAATAAATGTTTATTAAGCACTTATCATGTGGCTTGGCACTCTCAGCCAGGCTCGGAGAGAAAACAAGACTCAGTGCTTGATGGAAACAGATGTGTGGGCCAAGTCTATGGAAGCACCAGAGATCTTGTGAAAGAACCAGATAAGGTCACAGATGGGGCAAGAAGAGGGTGTGATTATGTCTGTGGAGACAGATGGAAGGTGCTGTGTGGGGGCGGAAGGGATGTCTTCACAGAGGATGTGTCAAAAAAAGAGCAGAAGTGATCGGTGGGCAGGGAGGAGAGCTGTGTTCTACTCAGAGGTGGTGGCAAGAACCACGTCAGAAGTGTGAAGCAACTTGATGCGTAGAATTTGAAAGGGTGCAGGTGGAGAGGGCCCACGGTGTGCAGCGAGAGCTGAGGGTGGAGGGGCAGAGAAAGGCACTCCATGAAAGAATTTGCATACCACAGATTTGAATGTTACTTGTAGGTGATAAGGATCCACTGACGGATTTTCAAAAGGGAATCAATACAGCAGGATGGGAAGAAGATGGCTGGTTTTGGTGCACGTCTGGTGAGAGGGAGAAGTGAGAGACTGAGGTAGCTGTGTGGGCAAGGGAAGAAGCAGCCAACCACAGCAAGGGCGGTGGGAACAGATGGAATGGGTCACGTCAAGGAAAGATGTCAGGGAGATGGGATGGCCTGATTTAGAGATTAACTGGCGGGCATGAGAGAGGACAGGAAAAGAAGGAAAAGGCTTCCGAGGATAATGTCCATGATTCTGGCCTGGTGGTAGGAATGATGCTACCCTGAGTTATATTCACCATGGATCCCCTACTCAAAAAGTAGCTATAGGGGTCTGTGGCATAGTGGTGTAAGCCACCCCTTGTGACACTGGTATCCCCTACTGAGCATCAGTTTGAGTCTCGGCTCCTCTGCTTCCAATCTAGCTCCCTGCTAATGCACCTAGAAAAGCAGCAGATTACTGTCCAAGTACCTGGGTCCCTGTCATTCACATGGCAGACACTGATGGAATTCCAGGCTCCTGGATTTGGTCTGGCCCAGCCCTGACTGTTACAGCCATTTGAGAATGAACCAGCAGATGGAAGACCCTCCCCCCACCACCCTGTGTGTGTGTGTGTGTGCGCGCGCATGTGTCCACGCACACGTGGGTATCTGCCTTTCAAATCAGGTCTTTTAAAAAAAGTAGTTGTAAGTCTATGAAACTGAATCCACCCTCAGGCCCAGGCAAGACTAGGTGCTCAGAGCACAGAAGAGGTTACATGGGATTCTATACTATTCCTTGGAAAAGGACTCATCCTTGGGTAATCAAGCATCAAGGGATACAAGCCTGACCTAAGAACCATGGCTCAGCATGGAATCACAGATTAGTCACTCAGGTCACCTTGGCTGGCCCCTAGGGACTCATGCTCCTGGTCCTAGTGGGTGCGGACCACAGTAAGAAGCAAGCAAAACCCACAGGAAGCTGCACTGCAGCCCATGTGAGCTGCTCAGAGCCAGCAGTGTCTGCAGGAAATTCTGGCACAGCATTTTCACCCTGACAAGCTGAGGGGGACTCAGAGGCGTCAGCAGATCTGGAGGTGGGCACAGTGTCAGATGCCCCAGTTGTGCTCATAGGCACATGCGAGAGAGCCTCAGAGCACTCCCAGACATGGAGTGCATTTCCTGAATTCAAGATATGCTTTCTGTGACGTGGGCCAGGCCAAATCAGACAAGTACCCTTGTTTGTTGCTTGGCTCTCCATGCACCCATTCCTTTTGTTATAGCACCAGATGGGGAGCAGGGACCAGAGTGAATCTCAGAAGTAGAATACGTATGTGGTCCTTCTTCAGGCTGGATGGGCTGTACCAAAGCCCACAAGACACAAGAGAACAAGGGTTTTCTCTGGCAGGAACCAAGGCCATGGAACAGGGGAGCTCTCTAGGGCAGCACCTGATTCCACTGGCACCGTCAGGCATCACTTTCAGTCTGTGACTCATCCAGTCTGACCTAAAGGCTGCAGGCACTCAAGTCACATGTGCCCCAGGTTACAATTACTGGGGAAAACCTGGTCTCCTTACAGGTCGTGTCTCTGGGCTTTGACTCAGAAAGGCATGATAAGCATGGATGAAGGACTGATTTCTCCCTCAATCCATGGGAAAAACATGTAGGGTTCACTGTGCACTGGAGATATCATAAACCACCCCAACACTGCATGTGCCTTCCATCCTGCAATAACAATGACCCACACTCCCCCTTCACATAAACCCTCCTCTGTTCCACCCTTCACAGCTGTCTTCAACAATTTTATCCTGATTGCACTGACAAAATATTTAGCAATCAGAGATTTGCAAAAGGAGGAGAGTTGGAGAACATGCTATGATTTGTTGGCAGGTGCTTGCAGAAGAGCCCTTAATAAAAATGAGGGAAAACCATACTCTGAACTGGATCAACTTTTTACTGATTCTCCATTTCATTCATTCACTCAGACATTACTTATCTAATATCCTCTAACTGTTAAGCACTGGCTGTTCTTCTGGGAATTGAGAAAACATCTGAAGGCTCAGCTCACAGTCTCACAGAAGATAAGCACACAAAGAAGCAGGTGTAAGACAATTTGTTCTTTGCTCTAACAGAGCTATGGATCAAGGGCATGGAAAACACAGAAGCAAAGCTAGACTACTCTGGGAAGCTAGAGACGATTTCTTCAAGATAAAGACCAGGTACAAACCGCTCAGGTTGAGAAAGGTCATTCTGTAGGGGACAGCACCACCACCAGGGCTCAGTACATACTCACATTTTGTTGCACGAGGTAGGTGTGTTCAGTCACCCTGAGCCTTTTAGTCCCAAGTCTTCCCTAACTGGCATAGCAAGTAGGTTGGTAAACAGGGGAGTTTTCATCGAAATCTCCAGGATTTAATTTCAGGAGACAGAATGATAAGCTGACGACAGGGTATCACATTTTCCATCATGTGTAGGCACTGGCAACAACAGAATCTTATCCAAAATAATCGACTTGTTGAAGGGCCTGAGTTAGTTTCTATCTAGGCTCCAAGCCTGTAGACATTTAAAAAAGCAAACTGGCCTAGCTGTGAAGAGATGGTTGTTTTTACTCCACCTATCCCAGGGTCAGGATACAAGTCTGCAAAACGGTAATGTACAAAGTTCAGTCTTTGGGGCCAATTGTGTCACATGTACTAGTAGCTTTTCTGAGCTCACACTCCAAGGGCTTTGGTTGGCCAGTCAAGGGGAAACTGTGGCTAAAGAAGGTAAGCAATGGACATACCTGCACTTCCTGGCTTTCCAGTGACATTATTCGGTGGTAAAGGTTTTCTTCGTGGGGGCATAGGTCTAGGTGGCAAGGGTGGGCGGCGAGTCCCTGGGATTGGGGCTAAGAGATTACATTAGAGTTAAAGCCACTGTTAGTATTCACTGCACAAAAATCACATGCTTCCAAAGTAAACAAATACTGTTTGATAAGTAGCTGCTGGATGACAAGATTCTGTACAAAAGTGTGAGTCATAATTCTGACATTCCTCTGAACTAACATTGGAGCACATTAATAATAATAATAGTAATAATGAAGCACATTAATGTACGGACAGTCTGGGGCAGGTGCTGTGGTACAGTGGGCTAAGTCTCTGCTTGCAGCACCAGCATCCCGTCTGAGCACTGCTTTTAATCCTGGCTGCTGCTCTTCTGATCCAGCTCTCTGCTATGGCCTGGGAAAGCAGTAGAAGATGGCCCAAGTGTTTGGACCCCTGTACACACATGGGTGACCTGGAAAAAGAAGTTCATGGCTTCTGGCTTTGGATTGGCCCAGCTCCGGCGTTGCAGCCATCTCTCCCTCTCTCTGTAATTCTACCTCTCAAATAAATAAAATTTTTGAAAAATACATGCACAACCCTCTGATTATGGATGAAGTTATATAGGTCTCTACCTTTTGAAAGGCTGTAGAGATGCACAGAATTAAACATCTTTTGTTTTCTATAGACGCAATAGCATTTCTAAACTTCATTATCCACACTGCTTATATTTTGAGACCCCAGTTTCTTACACCATTTTAGCATATAATTTCTCCTTCTGCCAGTGTTCCACCCATCTCCAACCCTACAGATAGCCCCCGCCTTCGGATGATTTGACTTATGATGGTGAAAAGTGATACACTCTCAGCAATAATCATCTTGGCATTCTGATCTTTTCTTGAGGTAGCAACACATAGTAGCATATTCTCTTGTGACTGCAGGGCAGTGAGCCACAGCTCCCAGGAAACTGTGCATTCAAATGGGTAAAGAACCACTCTACACAGCTGTGCTGTGTTGCTCAGCTCGGATGTTGGGAAGGTTAGATGTACTGAATGCATTTTTAGCTTATGATATGTTTAATTTATAATGAGTTGATTGGGATGTAACCCCATTGTAAATTGAGGAGCACCTGTAGTATGTAATTATAATTAAACAGACACCGTTAGAACTTATTAAATGATTACATCAGAGTAATACTGATGTCAGAAACAGCAAGCCTGTGCCTGTGGAGAGCAGGGCCACTATGGACAGTTGTGGCTGCTCCGTACACAGGAAGCCTGGCCAAGGAGGACTCAGTGGAGTCAAGGTTCAGCATGCACATTGCTCAGTGCAGCTGGCTAAGGTGGGACACATTTCTTTTCTTTTAAAGATCTTATTTATTTGAGAGAGAGAGAGAGTTACAGACAGAGAGAGGGAGAGACAGAAAAGTCTTCCATCCATTGGCTCAGTCCTCAAATGTCTGGAGCTGGGCCTATCTGAAGCCAGAAGCCTCCTTTGGGTCTCCTATGAGGGTACAGGGGCCCAAGGACTTGGGCCATCATCTACTGCTTTCCCAGGCCAGAGCAGAGAGCTGGATCAGAAGAGGGGCAACTGGTATGAGGACTGGCACCCATATGGGATGCTGCCGCCACAGATGGAAGCCTAGCCCACTATACCACAGGGCTGGCCAGGGACACATGTTGCTAACTGGTCTACCTCAAAGGCAGGGGGAAGAGGCACCTTTTTACAATTGGCATACAGCTGTCTACTCTGCTTAGAAGTTTTCAAGGCTAAAGGTGCTTGGAGCTGTCTACTTCAGCCTGAATTTCCTTTAAAGGTTTTTATTGTAGCTTATCAATTTATCTTCCTTTGCAAAATATAGGTTGGGTTTTAAAATCTTCAAGTAAAATGGTCAATACTGGAAAATGCCCTGTGGTTTTAAGTACTTCCCAGGATACTGAGATGGGGAAAGGAGGATACAGAGAATCTTTATGTGTGTGTATGTGTGTGTGTGTTTGTATGTGCATTTTTGTGTGACTATGTGTGTATGGTTTTCAATGACGACGATGGAGACAGTAATATACCGGAGTATGTCTCATGGCATCCTTTTAAAAACCAGTGAGTCCTCATCTAATGCAAGGGTACTCTGAGGTGCTAGCTTTTGGCCTCTTAAGTCAGGGACATAAATCATTTCAGGCAAGAGGATATGATAATACACTACACAGAGGCAAAACAGGCACGTGATTAAAAGCTAGTCACCCACAGTGACTCTGCAGCATTTTTTTTTTTGCTCATTGTGCCCCTCAGAAGATCAGAGATTAAATAGTAAATTTAGATTAAGTAGAGGTTCTTATTAATATTTAATATGTACACACACTACTTTTCATTTCCTCCAAGGACACCCTTTTGGAATGCTTCCCTCAGAAGACCACGCACTGTTAGCATGGTTCTGACACCTGGGAGGCTGTGTGGGTGTTGGTGTTTTAGCTGCAATAACTACTACTGCAGTTACTGTCCAAGTTTCAGAGCTAAGCTGCTCTAAGGAAGTCAGCATTTTCCTCCTTACCTGGCTTTTTTGTGGAGTGGGTGGAATCTAGTGTCACATTCCTGCCAGTCCCTGACGGCCTGGGTGCTTGCTTCACCCCTGTAAACAGAGATAGTAACAGGAAATAAATATACGGTGCAAATCTGTGCTTCATAGAAACTGGGAGCACTGTCAAAGATTCTGTGCATTATTTTCAGAGTAGGGCATTGGTGTTTGTGTACCCAGACACTTTAATTGGCTTCTATGGCCTGGATATAGAAAAAAGGCAAAGTCCTACATTCATTGGTTTTGCTATTTTGTATGTGGAGTTAGGATATGACTGTGGGTTGTGGTTTTGTCACTGTTTTCCACAGGCCTCACTCATGCTGCATTTCCTCCCTGAGTGGGACTGCCTTACCAGGCAGCATTTCATCTACTAAGATTGCCTACTTTTGGCCACTATTCCTGGGTACATTTTGTGGTTTAAAAAAATTTCTCCAACTCCTCCATGCCCATAAAAAAACTTAGAATTCCAATGTGTTTAGGTTTATACTTACTGAATTAACTTTAAAACTATTCCTCAATAGGCCTTGGCTATCAAGGTATTGAGGCTAAAAACAGGATCATCACCTTTGGGATTTATAAATGAGGCCTGCGCAGGCCTAGAGCTCCAAATCATTATTTAGATGAAGTTGATCTGAAAATTACTTGGTATGATATTTTTCTCTCTCAAGTCCTTCAAACACAATCCAGTGGCTATTGCTTAGCAACTCATCTGAACACCCAGGCTTGGATTTTAAGAAGCTTTGATTGGTAGAGGGGACCAACGTGTTTCATATTATTGTAAAATTATGATTAGTTAGAAAGAATAGAAACAGTCATTTTCAGAATCTCAATCATAAATGTCACTTTAGATAAAATGGCTCATCCTAAAAAGGAATCCCTACTTGGGTGACCTGACTGTAAATTACATAATTTTTTAAAACAATTTATTTATTTGAAAGACGGAGTTAGAGAGAGAGAGAGGAAGAGAGAGAGGAAGAGGAAGAGGAAGAGGAAGAGAGATCTTCCATCTACTGGTTCATTCCCCCAGATGGCTGCAACAGCCAGAGCTGGACCTATCCTGAGCCAGGAACCTGGAGCTTTTTCCAGGTTTCCCGCGTGAGTGCAGGGGCCCAAGGACTTGGGCCATCTTCTACTGCTTTCCCAGGCCATAGTAAGGAGCTGGATCAGAAGTGGAGCAGCTGGGACTTGAACTGGCATCCATAGGGGATGCCAGTGCTACAGCTGGTGGCTTTACCTACTACACCACAGCACTGACCCCATAATTACACATAAAAAATAAGAATGAAACATTTAGTTAACATAGCAGTTAGTACACAGGACAATAACTGTTTTGAATGCTCACTGTGACCCCAGGCACTATGAAGAGACATTAAAAATTGAATCTCATTCACTGTGCAGGCCGATATATTGATTAGAAATACAACAGAAGCTCTGGTTTCCAAAAATTAGATGACATCCCCACACTGATTTGTGAAATTCAGGGGGTGAACGTGATAATAATGCAATCCCATAATCTGCTGCTAAAATATGAGGTAATACTAGGGTACTGCAGAAAGTTCATGGAAAAATGAAATAAAAAATAAGCTTTTTTGATGCAAAAATTTGAAATCTATAGATTTTTTGATAATACATATTCTTCATCTTTTTTTTTTGGAGACTTCATGTACACAGATTTCAAACTGGTTTTTTTTGTACCAAAATAAATTTCAATTCAATTTTCCATAAACTTTTTGAGGCATCCTAATATATATAATTATGAAGATGGTTTATATGGGACCATGAATTGAAAATTGCTTATTTGTGGTAGGAAAAAATGTTTCTGCAGGCAATGACTATTTTGTGGCTAATTCCACAGGCAGAGTGAAAACAAAGGGCTCTTTACTCTTCTTCCTGTGCCCCATTGTCTGTGGTCGTGGGGCCAGGAACATAGCTCAATTGGTGGTTACTCTGTGAATGGCACAGGGGTATGGAAAATCCTTCTACTTGTGTCATTGGGATAGCTTGGTTTGGCAAGGTTTGCTGTTGTTTCTCAAAGCTACATTTTTTTTTTTTTTTTAAATTTACTCCAGAAGGCTAGCTAGCGGGCTATGTGTTCCTTGAGCAGCCTTCCTTCCTACCTTCACAGCCCTTCTCCAAAGATTTCTATCCTTGGAAAACAAAATATTTCTATCCAATACTGTACAAACACTTTATATATTCATGACCTGACTTATGCTTATGACCCTCTGTGTGGGAGATACCATCCGTGTCCCACAGGCAAGGACATCCAAGGCAAGGAGAGGTTGAGTAACTTGCCCAAGGTCTCTCAGCTTGGAAGAGCCACACATGGCCAGCTCCAAAGCCTATCTCTCAAGCACTAAGTGGTACAGCACAGAGTGCTTACTGTCTTCTCTCATTCCTCACCCTGACTCTGCGTGACCATAGCCCTAGAGCCTTGGACTGCATTTCTGATATGGACTGACTCTCCACCACTGTGGGAGGGGCTGAAGGGCCATGGCTAGCAAGCATGCGTTATCCAGCCATACCACTGACCCTGGCCAGGCACGTACAGATCTGCCAAGTCCATTGGGGCCAGTAAATTGGAGATCTGGTGTCCTAGAGAGAATAGAAAATTCTACACGATTACTTCATGAATAAAGCCCAACATACAAATTCTTCCAGCCTTTTCTACTCAAGGGAGATAACTGAAAGAAACGAACCATGTCCTGTCACTCTCTGTATAGTGGAGACAGAGGCACGACACTGTTTGACCCTCACAGGTAGGTCCGCACTTCATAGAGTGTCACTGCCAAGCTGGAGTTTCCCAGCCTTTAGACACAGACAGAAGCTGGTGGTGTATGAAAAGCAGCTGTGGGGCTCAGCGGATGGGGATGGAGGCAGAGACTGAGCTCACCCTGGCCTTGCCTGTCCTGCTCTGACCTGTGGTTTCCGCATGCCAGCCAGGCAGCAAGACGAGCACCAGACCCGGGGAGACGGTGAACTTCCACTGCCCTGAGTCAGAGGAGAGCAAATGAAGGGCAAGGGCAGTGGAGAGGCAATGGGAGGAGAAAGGAGCCAGTAAGGGAGATACTGAGGAGAATGAATCCTCAGCAACTGGCAGCCAATCAGGCCGTCTGGCCCAGGGTGTGACCTGAATTCTTTGTCCTGCAGGCCCGTTTAATGAACGTATCCACTAAAGGGCAGACTGAGCCCTGGAAGCACCAAGCCTTGAACCTCAGCATGACATGCTGCCTCGCGGGAGTTCTCCAAAAATCTCCAGATTTGCATAGCCCACTCCATAGGACCTTAGTGTCCAAGATGAAGTAATGATTTGGGTATTTTTAACCATGGTAACAAAAACTTTGCAAGCAAACACAGAAAACTGGAAATCAATTTTCAAATGTATCAATGACTCCATTCCCAGGAACCAAAATGGTTTGATATTTATGAATGACTCGTCTCTGCACCCTTGTCCCTGAATCTTTGCACCTGGCTAAGAAGTCAGGGACGATGAGCCAGCAGACTGGAGGATTTAGCCACAGCCCAGAAAACAACATTCCTCACCCAGGGGAGTGTGTGTTCTCTGTGTGGAGCACTCCACGTGGGGGCAGTAAGATGTGGTTTCCTCATTAGGACGTAGAAAGGAGTCTGAGATTCAGGTTAAACAGTGCCTGCCAAACCCCATGTGCCAATGTGGTTTCAGAATTACACTTTTGCCTGGCACACGATGGAACGTCCATAAACACTGGCTGAATGAAAGAACAGCTGAGCAGTTCAGCGGCTTCCTTCTTCAGGAAGAACGTCAGAGAGACGGTCCAGGACAGGGGTCAGCACACATCTCCTGTAAAGGCTCAGGCAGTAAACATTGTCAACTCTGTGGATCATACTGACTCTGGCGTAACTATTCAACTCCTCTACTGTACTGTAAAAGCAAGCTGTGTCCCAATAAAACTTGATTTGTTTTTTTTATTTTTTTAATTTTTAAATTTTTATTTATTTATTTATTTATTTTTTTGACAGGCAGAGTGGATAGTGAGAGAGAGAGACAGAGAGAAAGGTCTTCCTTTTTGCCGTTGGTTCACCCTCCAATGGCTGCCGCGGTAGGCGCGCTGCGGCCGGCCAGGTGCTTCTCCTGGTCTCCCATGGGGTGCAGGGCCCAAGCACTTGGGCCATCCTCCACTGCACTCCCTGGCCACAGCAGAGAGCTGGCCTGGGAGAGGGGCAACCGGGACAGGATCGGTGCCCCGACCGGGACTAGAACCCGGTGTGCCGGCGCCGCAAGGCGGAGGATTAGCCTACTGAGCCGCGGCGCCGGCCAACTATTCAACTCCTCTACTGTACTGTAAAAGCAAGCTGTGTCCCAATAAAACTTGATTTGTAAAAACAGGCCAGTGGGGCTGTGGTTTGCCTGGCCCCCTGGCCCAGTGCACCCTTGGCTTGTTTGCATTTCCACAGGCAGCTCTCAAGAGATTCTGGTATCAGTAATGCACCTGGGCTGGGACATGACTCTGGAAAGCTTGAAAAACGAAGAGCTAGAAAACTAGTGCACCTAAACTGTTGAAATCTTTACTTAGTATATACTAAATTGATCTTCTGTATATAAAGATAATTGAAAATGAATGTTGATGAAGAATGGGATGGGAGAGGGGGTGGGATGGTTGCGGGTGGGAGGGTGATTGTGGGAGGAAAAAGTTGCTATAATCCAAAAGTTGTACTTTGAAGATTTATATTTATTAAACAAAAGTTAAAAAAAAAAAAGAAAAATAGTGCACCTAAAATCTCAACCTCTGCAGGCTACTTCTTAACATTGAGGCAGATCTATATATATATGTTTGAAAACACGTAGGGGCTGGCACTGTGGTGCAGCGGGTTAACACCCGGGCCTGAAGTGCCAGCATCCCATATGGAAGCCCCACTTACAATCCATCTCTCTGCCACAGCCTGGGATAGCAGTAGAAGATGGCCCAAGTCCTTGGGCCCTTGCACCTGTGTGGGAGACCCGGAGGAAGCTCTGGCTCCTGGCTTCAGATCGGCACAGCACCGGCCATTGCGGCCAACTGGGGAGTGAACTATTGGATGGAAGACCTCCCTCTCTCTCTGCCTCTCCTCTCTGTGTAACTCTTTCAAATAAATAAATAAATAAATCTTTAAAAAAATAAAAAAAGAAAACACATAAATGTATATGTGTATATATATAGACACATAGATATATACGTTTGAAAACACAAAAATCAGGGCAAGATATATATATAATGATGTTATGAAATTAGAAATAAAAAACTGGGTTCAACATGTCTTAAAATATTACTGAAGTTTAGGGAATCATTGTGAAGTTTTTAGAGAGATCCTGGCAGTGAAATGTTCATAGTCTTGAAGGCTCAGAATCTTCTTTTAAAACAATTTTTTCCAGGTCTTAAGGGCCCAAGATCTTGAAGAATATATATATATATACATATATATATGTATATATACACACATATTATATATACTATTGAAGAATATATATATAATATATATACTATTGAAGAATATATATAGCATATATCCTACACATTTGCTTTATCAACTATATTTAAAATGCAAAATATAAGAATTGAGAACTTTAATAAGAAAAGTCATAGGAAAATATATAAGGATACTTAAAAAGCTTGAATGAAAAGGTAATTTTGGTGCAAAATATTTTTGAATATGAAGGGTCTTCAAAAGGTTTCTTAAAATGCCAATTATGAAAAGCATGCAAAATTATATATACCACAATAAATACATATTTTAATTCAATATTCCATAAGCTTTTAAAGTACCCTCATATGTGAAATGGGTAGTACAATTAAGTATTCTGAGCATGATGTCCAAGTTGTTTATAGAATCAACTGACACCAAAATGATCTCTCATTAGGACCCAATAGGGACTAGAAGGGGACTTAGATGAGATAGCATTGTGTGCAAAGAAGAAAATCAAGTTATATGAACAGCTGCCTTTTTGTAAGCTAGACAGATTAAAACTATGTATAATCAAAGGAAAATGAACTCAAATAAGTTTATAACCTAGAAAGATTTTAAAACATTTTTTCTCACCAATTTCTTAAAATATCATCCTTGTCAAATATGTGAGAGGTGTTAAACTTTCCCTTATAATATGCTTATCTGTGATTTCTGATTTTATGCCAATTAAATCTTTTCTTGCCTTACTACATTGAATTTATTTTAAAAATAATTTATTAATTTAAAAGTGTGACAGAGAAACACACACACACATGCACACACACGCACACACACACACACAGAGAGAGAGAGAGAGAGAGAGAGAGAGAGAGAGAGAGAGAGAAAGAGGGAGAATCTTCCATCTGGTGCAGACATTTATTCCCCAAATGTCTGCAATAGCTAGGGTAGAGCCAGGGTGAAGCCAGGAGCCTGGAATTCCTTCTATGGATGGCAGGGTCCAGGCACTTGAGCCATCACCTGCTGCCTCCCAGGATGCAGTTAGCAGGAAGCTGAGTGAGGAGCAGCTGGCAGTGGAACAGCACTCTGATGCAGGCTGCAGGTGTCCCAAGCAGTGGCTTACCCTACTGCACCACAACACCTGCCCCCGCACTGACCTTGACTCCCACTACTATTTTCAAAGTGGCCAAAGTAAGGAATGGTGCTGTATTCTCAGTCTTAAGAGAAAAGCATTCATTCTTTTGCCAATAAATATGATGTTAATTGTAAGTTTTTCAGAGATGCCCTTTATTAGATTGAGAACACTTTCCTCTATTTCTAATTTCCTGAGAATTTTCATCATGGATGAATTTTGAATTTTGTCTAATAGTTGCTTTTTGTATGTATTTGGATGATCATAGCATTTTTCTCCTTCATTCTATCAATGCAGTAAATTATGCTAATTTCTTTCGATGCTGCATCAACCTTGCATTCCTGGAGTAAATCCCATTTGTTTTCTATGCATTATGGTGGTATACGTGGAGATGTACCACCCAGATCTCCAGTCAAGGCCTTCTCAACTAAGGATGACTCTACAGGAATTAACAGCTGGACGTTGTCTGCTGACCTCATTCCCTGAAGGTAGACAAGAAGTCCTACCTTGGGAGGGACCTCAGAAAGACAAAGAATAAAGAACAGGTGTAACAAATGTTGGTTGAGGAATGGAGTTAGAGTAAGGAAGAAGAAACAATGAATTCAGCTTTGTCTACTTGTGTCCACCAGTCCATTTTTATAAAACCAACACTTGACTATGGATATCTGAAGATACCTTATATCATTCTTCTGAAGCTAAATTTGATGAATTACTATGAAAAATGTGATTTTCTGTCCTCAAGAGGGTAATAGATACTGGTTTTTGATACAAGTTGCTCCGGAAACTGTTTATACTGTTGATCAATTAAAATGTAATAATGCTCTGCTTCCCCCCTAAAAGATAAGCATTTTCCTAGACAGAGTCATTCAAGTATATGGAAGGTTAATGGCTTTCAAGTGTGATTATTAGTCACTTCACTTCTGACATTTGCTTTTGACTTCTAGGTGATTTCTTCTGTTTTCGCTTATGGAACTGCCTAGGAATTATTTGAATGTTAAACAATTTGTACCTACCTTTCTCCCAGAAGGATCTGAGAGAAGGGTCTGTTTAGAGTCAGATTGATCACATCAATCTGAGAAATTATGCATTGGCTAATCCCACAGTAGGGAAGAAGAGAAGGAGCACCTGAGCCCAGGAAGATGTTGGGCTGTTTGCTTGCTTTTCAGGAGTCAGGAATTTAAAGTATCGGCCTCATTATTTGGTTTGAGGAGAATTTTTAGAACTTTAGACACCATAATAATCAAGTGAAAATACAAATATATATTCTAAAAGAAACATAACTAATTTTTGGGTTGAATGTATTTAGGTACTATTCACATCTTTTTATCATTAGGGAATTATCATGGGTTGATAAAATATATATATATGCATCAAGTAAATTTGTATTTTTATATCAACAAGTAGAAGATTTATACAATTAAAAATATTTCAAGAGAATGTTGTAATTTCACGTTAAGTCATCAATAATTACCATTTGTCCATGGAGTAAGTTCAGTGTTTGGACTTTTATCAGATCAGTGTTCTAATTATCTATTAATGATGCCTACTCTGCTGATCTGCCCGATTAGGGCTATGTTACTTACTTAATTCCAGTCGTTTGGTAATGTTAACGACTGTAACCAGGGTGACCAGTTGCTAATCGCTATGATTAAATCTGTTTCTTCTTATTTAAATTCATTCTCCTGATTGCTAACAGATGCAGGACTTAAAAAATTATTTTTGTACTTGTGAAATTATAAACTTGAAAACCAAGTCATGAGAGTTTCAAACAGCGTGTGTATGCAAAGTGTCTTGAAATTTAGGAAAATGACCATTTTTATTATTTTCATTAAGTAGTTCATATTTAAAGAGGGTCTTATTAAGATTCAAGATTGCATGGTGGGGGCTGGTGCTGTGGTGCAACTGGTTGGAGCCCTAGCCTGAAGCACTGATATCCCATATGGGTGCCCGGTTCTAGTCCCGGCTACTCCACTTCCGATCCAGCTCTCTGCTATGGCCTGGGATAGCAGTAGAAGATGGCCCAAGTCCTTGGGCCCTTGCACCCGCGTGGGAGACCCGGAAGAAGTTCCTGGCTCCTGACTATGGATCAGCTCAGCTCCAGCTATTGCAGCCATTTGAGGAGTGAACCAGCAGATGGAAGACCTCTCTCTCTCTCTCTCTCTCTCTCTCTCTCTCTCTCTCTCTCTCTCTGCCTCTGTAACTCTGACTTTCAAATAAATAAAATAAATCTTAAAAAAAAGATTATATGTGGCAGCTAATTTAGCAGACTCAGTTTATAAAAATGAAACATTCCTCTTATTCCTCTTTAATGTTTTTAGAGACATTAGAACAATTTTGGGATGAGTTAGAGTTTTCAATTCCAGTTTCACTAGGAACTTCCAAAAGTAGTTTAAAAAAAGAAAGGAATTCAAGTGTGAATTCAACAAAATTACAAAAATTGAATAATAACATTATAATTTTGATAGTCTCAAAAGGAAATAAATTTGTCACCATTACCTGTTTCCACTCCATTCCCGCTGGGCATCCCACTGGGTTTGGGTCTGGCAGGTCTTGTCTTATCCAGAACTACAAGAAATCAGGAAATAAAGTTTGGACATTTTCTTATTTTTTAAAGCATTTATTTTAAAATATTTTATTTATTTGAGAGACAAAGAGAAAGATACACACACACACACACACACAATCTTCTGGTTCACTCCTCAAATGTCCAAAACAGCCAGGGCAGGGCCAGGCTAAAGCCAGGAGCCAGGAACTCAATGCAGATCTTTCATGTTTGTGACAGGGACCCAAGTACATGGGCCATCACTTGCCACCTCCCAGGGAGTGCATCACCCAGAAGCTGGAGAACTGGAATTAGATCCAAGAGTCAAACTTGATATGGGATGCAAGTATACCACACAGCATCTTTTTTTTTTTTTTTTTTAAGATTTTATTTATTGAGTAGCAGAGTTACAGATAGAGAGGGAAAGATGAGAAAGGTCTTCCATCCACTGGTTCACTCCCCAAATAGCCTGAACAGCCAAAGCTGGGCTGATCTGAAGCCAGGAGCTTCTTCCTGGTCTCCCACATGGGTGCAGGGGCCCAAGTGCTTGGGCCAATTTCTACTGCTTTCCCAGACCATAGTAGAGCACTGGATTGGAAGAGGAGTAGCTGGGATGTGAATCAGTGCCCATATAGGATGCCAGTGCTGCAGGCAGAGGCTTAGCCTGCTACACCACAGCATTGGCCCCTCCCATGCAGGATCATAACCACTATGCCAGATGCCCAACCCAGTTCAGATGTTTTCATGCTAAAAATTAACAGCCAAGGAAAAAAGATTCTCAGGGAACTGAAATCATTTAACAAGGCAATAAAAAAAATGATGGTTTACCATAAAAATATCGTTCAGAATATAGAAACTATATTTTGGTAAGTTGGCAATATTCATAAAGACTTAAAATGTTACTCAAGGTGTTCACTGGAATTTAGTACTTGACTGTGAAAAATAAGTGGCTAAGGAATTTATAACTCTAAATGGGAAATATCTTAATTTATAAGCATTAGATGCATTCAAGATGGAATTGAGGAAGGCTCAGGATTACATTTCTCATGAAAAACTAAATACTCAGTGTATTAATTCAAGGCTGAATTCATAACTTGTACGTTGGTGGTCTTTTCATAGGAATTTCTAGGGATAGCTATCTAGGTATAGAATTGGTTTCATTTTAGAAGTCCTTGTACACATCCATTATTGAACACAAAGCTAAGATGAATTCATTTAAATTTCTCTCCTGCTCTGAACCTTACCTATTTCATTATGAATTTAGGAAAAGCACTGAGTGTACTGTGGTTAAGTAAGCAGATTCTGGAGTCAGATTGTTTGCTTTTGAGTATGCTGTATCTAAAAAAATTATATTTTCATATACTTTATTTTATTTATTTATTTGACAGGTAGAGTTATAGATAGTGAGAAAGAGAGACAGAGAGAAAGGTCTTCCTTCCGTTGGTTCACCCCCCAAATGGCCACCACGGCCAGCACTGTGCCGACCCGAAGCCAGGAGCTTCCTCCCGGTCTCCCATGCAGGTGCAGGGCCCAAGCACTTGGGCCATCCTCCACTGCCTTCCTGGCCACAGCAGAGAGCTGGACTGGAAGAGGAGCAACTGGGACTAGGACCTGGCAACCATATGGGATGCTGGCGCCACGAGGTGGAGGATTAACCAAGTGATCCATGGTGCTGGCCCTTTATTTATTTTTTTTTTAAAAATCTTATTTGTTGGGGCCGGCACTGTGGTGCAGTGGGTAAAGCCGCCGCCTGCAGTGCCGGCATCCGATATGGGTGCCAGTTCGAGTCTCGGCTGCTCCACTTCCAATCCAGCTTTCTGCTATGGCCTGGGAGAGCAGTAGAAGATGGCCCAAGCCTTTGGGCCCCTGTACCCATGTGGGAGACCCAGAAGAACCTCCTGACTCTAGGCTTCGGATCGGCACAGCACCAGTCGTTCCAGCCAATTGGGGAGTGAACCAGTGGATTAAAGACCTCTCTCTCTCTCTCTCTGCCTCTCCTCTCTCTATGTAACTCCGAATTTGAAATGAATAAATAAATCTTTTTGAAAAAAGATCTTATTTATTTGAGAGGTAGAGTACAGAGAGTGAGAGGGAGAGAGAGAAAGAAGAAAGGTCTTCCACCTGCTGGTTCCCTCCCCAAATGGCCAGAACTGAGCTGATCTGAAGCCAGGAGCTTCTTCTGGGTCTCTCACATGGGTTCAGGGACCCAAATGGTTGGGCCATCTTCTACTGCTTTCCCAGGCCATAGCATAGAGCCGGATCAGAAGAGGAGCAGCCAGGACTAGAACCAGCGCCCATATGGCAGCACCACAGGCAAAGGATTAACTTACTGTGCCACTGTGCTGGCCCCTTCATCTACTTAAAAGGAAGGGAGGAAGGGAGAGAGGAAGGGGGAAGAGAGTGGCTGGGGAAAAAAAGAGGTCAATCGATCAATCTTCCATTTACCGGTTCACTCTCCAAATGCCCACAAATAGCCAGGGTTGAGTTAGGTTGAAGGCGGTAGCCTAGAACTCCATCTGGGTCATTCATGTGGGTGACAGGGTTCCAGGCACTTGAGTTATTATCCACTACCTCCCTGGATACATTAGCAGGAAGCTGGATCAGAGCGAAGCAGCCAGCACTCAAATCAGCTCACTGAACCCATTGCCTACAACACCTGCCCTTGAATCCACTTTCTAGTGCCTCTTACACCTCACTCCCTCAGCCGTATCTCACAGGACACATGGCAAAGACTCAACTGTCATTAGCCATTCCCTGTTGATTTTATTATTTCACAGAAATGTTTCATATAACCAGTCACACCTTCAACTCTCACCAGTTTTCATGACACAACAGTCACATGAAGACATATTTGTTTATAAAAGATTTCTGTGCCTGATTACCTTTAAGAGTTAGAGGATTATAACAAAATATATGGGTTCTATATACATCAAAGAGTATATACATATAAGGGCTGGGTGCTCAGTACAGTGATTAAGATGCCATTGAGGGGGCTGGTGTTGTGGTGCAGTAGGTTAATCTACCACCTGTGACCAGTATCCCATATGAACATTGGTTTGAGTATTGGCTGCTCCACTTTTTTTTTTTAAAAGAATTTATTTGTTTGAAATGCAGAGGTACAGAGAAAGAAAGGAGAGAGGAGAGAAACAGAGAAGTAGAGAGAGAGAGAGAGAGAGGGAGAGAGACACAGAGAGATATCTTTTACGTGCTGGTTCACTTCCCAAATGGTTGCAACGGCTGGTGATGGGCCAAGCTGAAGCCAGGAGCTTCTTCTGGGTCTCCCACATGGGTGGCAGGGGCCCAAGGACTTGGGCCATTTTCTGCTACTTTCCCAGGTACATTAGCAGGGAGCTGGATTGGAAGTAGAAGAGCCAGGACTTGAATCAGAGTCTGCATGGGATGCCAGCGTTGTAGTCAGCAGCTTAACCTGCTGTGCCACAGCACCAGCCTCTACTCCACTTCTGATCCAGCTCCCTGCTAATGTGCCTGGGAAAGCAGCAGAAGATGGCTCAAGTCCTTGGGCCCCTACGACCCACATGAGAGACCCAGATGGAGTTCCAGGTTCCTGGCTTTGGTCTGGTCCAGCCCCAGCCATTGTGGTCATTTGAGGAGTGAAGAAGTAGATGGAAGATTCATTGATTCTCTCACATTCTCTAACTCTGCCTTTCAAATGCATGAATACATAATTTTTTAAAAAGATTCCATTGGGGATGATACATCCCATATCAGAGTGCTTGGACTTGAGTCCTAGCTAAGCTCCAGATTCCAGCTTCCAGATAGTGCCTGCCCTGGGAGGAGTACGCAATGAATCTGACACCCTCATGGGAGGCTCAGATTGAGTTTCTGGCTGCAGCCTGGTCTGTTGCAGCATCTGGGGAGTGGACTAGCAGATAAAACCTTACCACCTCCCCTCTTTCAAATACATAAATACATACAAACTTTGAAAGTGTTTAATCTTTCTCTCACCTGTCTGGAGCTACATTCGCCAATTCACCAAGAACATTCATTTATAAGCGACTTCCATGAGAATCACAGTGAAATAAGACAGAAAATTCCAGAATCATTTGTCCAACTTGTACTTTAGCATAAGTGATCTACATGGACCAAACCAACCCTTTTCTCCCAAGTTAACTTTTTCCTAAACAAGCTCCAGTGAGGGAGATCCCAGAACTTTCAGAGAATGCAATAAATTTAAAATATTCCTCAGTGAATAATTATAACTTATCTTTGCTAGTTACAACCTATAATTTTCTTAATCCTCTGAAAGATTCAAGTAAAAAATATTCTCGCCAAACCAGAGCCCTTCTATACTGAGAACATTTCTTAAAGACATTTTGAAAAGTAGTGTTATGTCAAAGCTAACTCCATGCTCTTTCTATAACTGTTATGGACAATTGAAGGTGTGTAGGTGTGTAGGTATGTGTGTGTGTGTGTGTGTGTGATAGATTTATGTATAAGTATTATTTTGAAAATGATTTTAGAGGTGAATGTGTGATACAGTGGGTAAGTCACTACTCGGGATGTCTGCATGCCATATCACAGTGCCTAATGTAAGTCTGGGCTACTCCATTTCTGATCCAGCTTCCTGCTAATGTGCACCTAGGCAGGTACTAGATGCTGGCTTGAGTACTTGAGACCCTCCACCCGGGAGGGAGACCTGAATTGATTTGTTTTGGCCTGCCCAGCTTTGGCTGTTGCAGGCATGTGGCGGGGGGGGGGGGGGGGGGGTGAACCAGCAGATGTAAGGTATCTTTGTCTCTCTTTTTGCCTTTCAAATAAAATGAAAATAAATAAAAAAATTTGAATGCTTTTTATCTGTAACGTTTCATAATGTTGCATCGTGGCCTCTGAATCTGATCATTCTTTTTTTAACTTTTATTTAATAAATATAAATTTCCAAAGTATAGTTTTCAGATTACAGTGGCTCTCCCCCATAACTTCCCTCCCACCTGCAACCCTTCCATCTCCTACTCCCTCTCCCATTCCATTCACATCAAGAATCTGATCATTCTTAAAAAGCCTTGTCACTTCCATGGATTCATCAGTACCTTTCATTTTCCCACAAGGATGAGAATTTCTGTTATGTTCTTTATTGTAATTCCAGAATCTATACCCTCTTTGGAGCATTTGGCTGTTTCAAGCCTCTTCACATCTGCCCCAGTCTGCTGGTTATTTAGGTCAACAGAGAAACAACTCACCAGGTTTGACGTGGGGTTTGTCCGGTGTCCTGGGTCTCACAGGGGTAGTGTACAGTCTGTGTGGTGCTGAAATGGAAACACTTCATAATTAATAACTGAAATTCCAAAGCTCCCTGAATGGAGGATTTAACACCCTAAGACCAACAATTCATATACTTTGCATGGAAGTAGGAAGAGTGTTCTGAAATCTCCAATTAGGCTAAAGGAAAATAAAACAAGTGAGGATATTCATGACTGAAAGCTAAAGGTACAAATAGAGTGAGGTAGGTCATTTGTAAGGGGCATTAACAATTAGTGATCATTTAGTCCATGTTTTTCAAGATCATTAATTTTATCAGATAGTTGCTTAACATGATAAACATAAGCCACCCACCCATAAATTATCAGTGAGGGTCACTGTGCATGATTTTGCAAAAAAGATGAAAAGCACCCTTTAAGATAGAGAGAGATTTTTAGATAGGGAAGAAGAGTAGGAACATGTGGGCTCTGTCAACTCGCTTCGCTCAAGGCCCCTAATGTGAGTAAGTACTGACTTAGTGCCATCCATAAAGCTGTAGGAATGAGGGAAAATGACATCTGGTGTTCTGCCCATCAAGGGAGGACCCAAAGCACCTTCTCATTTTTTTAAATTTAAAATTTTTATTTTATTTTCATTTTATTGGATAGAGTAAGACAGTGAGAGAGAGAGACAGAGAGAAAGGTCTTCCTTCCGTTTATTCACCCTCCCAAATGGCCGCTACGGCTGTGTGCTGCGCCGACCCAAAGCCAGGAGCCAGGTGCTTCTTCCTGGTCCCCCATGTGGGTGCAGGGCCCAAGCACTTGGGCCATCCTCCACTGCCTTCCCAGGCCACAGCAGAGAGCTGGACTGGAAGAGCAGCAACTGGAACAGAATCCGGCTCTGTGACCGGAACTAGAACCCGGGGTGCAGGAGGAGGATTAGCCAAGTGAGCCGTGGAGCCGGCTGCACCTTCTCATTTTCTGCTCCTCTTATGCAGGGACTGCATGGGCAGACTCCTAAGGGAGATTTGCTAACCAACGAACAAAAGGGGGGGCCACAAGCGGGCAAATCTGTGAGAAGATGCTGAAATCCCTTTTTCCCTAAGGATGTGGAGTGTGCATTCATCCTGGAATTCAACCATCCCCCCCGTCACTGCTCCCTTCTGCTGTCTTCTTGATACCACTATTCTCTTGGCAGCACTGTAACTAAGACTGGAAAAATGTTCTTGCAAACTATGGAAACAGATTACAGCGTTTTGATGATTTGGTTCATATCTTGAGAGGATATTTATATAATCGTAAATCAGAAATGCTTTGCCTACCAAGCTAAGAAAACTGCACCTGTGAAATAGCTTCTAATGTAGCTTGTTCATAAGCTTCCAATGTGGAGTGTGAGAGCAGGGTTTTTGCTGTGCTGCAGACCTACAACAGACTCACACTGGAGCTCACTGGAGCTTGAGGACAGGCCTTCCCAAGGGTGATAACCAGATTGGGCAGAACACTGCTGTTAGAGAAAGTTAAGACTCTGACGTGAGATTGCTTTTGCTTAAAGAAAATGCGAGAATCATGGTGCTGACTTGACTCATTCTGCAAGATGTATGGGTTTTAAAATTTTGGGTAGAAAAGGATTCAGAGCAGAGCATAGAAATAATCAATCCTTCATTGATGATTGCAAAGCCATGGGATCAGAGTTTTTTTTTTTTTCTTTTGATAGTCTTCACTTAAATCTAGAAGGAACTTTTTTTAAAAATATTTTACTTATCTATTTGAAAGGTAAAGAGGGAGAGGGAGGGGGAGAGGGAGGGAGGGAGGGAGGGAGGGAGAAAGGGAGAGAGGGAGAGAGGGAAGGAGGTGGGGGAAGAGAGAAGGGGAGAGAAATATCTTCCATCTGTTGGTTTATTCTCCAAATGACTGCAACAGCTAGGGCAGGCCCAATCTCGAGTCAGAAGCCAGGAGCTTCCTTCAGTCTTTCATTTGGGTGCAGGGGCCCAAGCACTTGGGCCATTTTCCCAGGTGCATTAACAGGGAGCTGGACTGGAAGAACAGCTGGTACTTGAACCGCTGCCCATATGGGATACAGGCGCAGCTACGCCACAGTGCAGGCGCCTAGAAGGAAATTTTTTTTTTTTTAATTTTAAATTTTTTTTGACAGGCAGAGTGGACAGTGAGAGAGAGAGAGACAGAGAGAGAGAAAGGTCTTCCTTTTGCCGTTGGTTCACCCTCCAATGGCCGCCGCAGCCTGTGCGCTGCGGCCGGCGCTCCGCGCTGATCCAAAGGCAGGAGCCAGGTGCTTCTCCTGGTCTCTCATGGCGTGCAGGGCCCAAGCACTTGGACCATCCTCCACTGAACTCCCGGGCCACAGCAGAGAGCTGGACTGGAAGAGGGGCAACCGGGACAGAATCCGGTGCCCGACCGGGACTAGAACCCGGTGTAACGGCGCCACAAGGTGGAGGATTAGCCTAGTGAGCCACGGCGCTGGCCTTAGAAGGAAATTTTTATTAAAAAAGAGCCAAGGGCCGGCGCCGTAGCTCAGTTGGTTAATCCTCCGCCTTGCAGTGCTGGCATCCCACATGGGTGCCGGGTTCTAGTCCTGGTTGCTCCTCTTCCAGTCCAGCTCTCTGCTGTGGCCCGGGCAGGCAGTGGAGGATGGCCCAAGTGCTTGGGCCCTGCACCCGCATGGGAGACCAGAAGAAGCACCTGGCTCCTGGCTTCGGGTTGGTGCAGCGCCGGCTGTAGCGTCCATTTTGGGGGGTGAATAAATGGAAGGAAGACCTTTCTCTCTGTCTCTCTCTCTCACTTTCTATAACTCTACCTGTCAAATAAAAAAAAATTTTAAAAATTAAAAAAAGAGCCAAAATATAATTTAAGTTTGGGCTGGGAATTACTTATAGCTCATCAGCAAACAACACATGGCTTTGAGAAAGCTGCTCTAGGCTTTTCCTTTTTAAAACTGTTATTTAATAAATATAAATTTCCAAAGTACAGCTTATGGATTACAGTTAATAAAATGCAATAAAAATTTACTTCTGTGCATAATTATAAATTAAATTAATAAAACTTTCAATGAACTGTCTTGACCATAGAGTATTAATCATGTTGCCTCACTGACATATACCTTAGGTTTCCCTTACTGTTATCATTTCCTCTTATTATTTCAAATTTCTTCTCTCAACTTCTCTTGAATTAGAACTGACAATGGTTTATAAAATAAATTTGTCTTCCAGTTCTTCATGAAGTTTGTTTTTGCATATGTATTTTTTTTCTTCCTACCAACTAATAGAGATGGAGAAAAAGGGTCATAAAAAATCAACAACACTAACGGAATCCACAGCTAACTATACCTCAAGTCGGATAGAAAAATATACAAAGCAAAGGCTTTTGAGAGCATGAAGATGAGCCAGGGACTGTGCAAGGGAGTTCAGCTCTCCAAAAGCAGTAAACCACAAAGAAGAAAGAAAGGTAGAAAATGACAGAGAAGAAAAGATTAAAAGAAGCAATCCAAGAGAATATCTTCCCTAGACGTTTACATGTCATTATTAAGAAAGGTGATTTTCGTAGTTAATAGCTGCTTCTCTCAGGCCGCAGTAACAATGTGCTTCAGTAGGGGTTACAGGAGCGATGGAGGGAGAGGAGAAGAGGCAGGAGGGACAGAAGGGGGAGGCCGTAAAGCTTCTCATTTATCAGCTGTGAAAAAATGAGCACATGAAAACGGGAGCCTTCACTTTCAGTTGTCAGCACCAGGTCGTCAACAATACTTTCAACAGCAAAGATCCAACTTCAGAACTCGTCTTCCCCATATTCCACTAATATTCATAAAAGTATTCAATTTGGCATCTATGAAATGAAAATAATCAAATAATACCCCATGATGAGGAATTGCATTCTGTAAAGAAGATTTTTTTTCTGTATTAAAGGCAAATCAGGAAAAGCCACTATCCAGAGGTGGGAAAAGAGCATTACCCTGAGTTGTCTTTGCCAAGTCAGTTGTTCGTGGAATCTTGGTTGTAAAGAGTTCCTGGGTGGATTGGTCTGTTTCCTCTGGGGAAAAACACAGTTGGATGGCTCATTTTAAATAACTGTCACCATGGATAGGACCAAAACACCCTCATGCTCTTTTCTGTCCCATGCAATGACAAAGGATAAGTTACATTTTAAAATATGACCAGTAATCATCACAAAGTTAATGGTATATTTTAATAACCTACTTATTATATGTTGTTTTACATGATTATTTTCATAGTTATCACACATATTTCCAAAATTTCCCTGAGCCTTTAGCCCAGGGTCAACATTTCATGGACTCTGGGTATGGCTAACCTTGAATGTGGCTCATACAGTAGAGTCTATTAACTGTATTTACTCATTTATCTCCTTCATGTCTCCTCCCTAATTTATAAGTTTCACAAATTATTTACGTGAAAACTATCATATGAAAAAATGGATATTTAAACACAAGAATATTTTCCTTATGTGAAAATTGCAGTATGTATTTATTGACATATTTCTCCTGAAAAAAATAAGTATGGCAATACTTCTACCTCTATATTATCTTGAAAACAGGACATCATGCAGATACGATGCAGCAAGTTACACTGCTCAGTTTGCTGCATATTGAGTCTAAGGAAATACTTGGTGTAGATAATATATCACTACCTTTTTCTTTCTGCCCCTCTCAAGACAGATACTTACAATACTGGCTTCAGTAAGTCAAACTACATGAAAAAAATAGGGAGTGGAAGTCATATAATTAGTACATCCAAGAATGGTTTTGGAAAACCATTCTTTGCCATCATGGGTGAGGTTGACTTTGCAGGCCTAGGCTAGAATAGATGAGTACTGAGTAATAATTAGAGTATATTTGCTTGATTTTTGTTTTCAAAAAGTGTTTCATTTTAAAATAAAGTCACCAACTATTTCAGTGAGCACATGTGCACACACACACAGAATGGTTTTATTTGGGATACTGGTTTAAACATAGCCATGTCAAACATAGCATGGAAGAGCCAGAGAACACAGGCTAGGAACACCTGCTTTCTGATTCACCTGTAGCTAAGTAGTTAGGTGACACAGTGAACACATTCGTGCTGAGCTCAACACAACCAGCTCAAACCAACTGGCCTTCCAGATATGCAGTCCACATGCTTATCAGTCAAGCTGCCGTTCCCTGCCCTGTGCCTCTTTCTCACCTGTCTTTAACCTGGAAGGATATTTCACTCCTGTGATGATTTAACTCTCATTCCAACTTAAAGACCTAGTTGCAAATGCCATCTTCTCTTGGAAGCCTTCCCTGATATATCTAGGTAGCCTGATGCTCATTTCTCTACCACATTCATTATAATGTGCACATTGTAATCATTATAATGTCTAATACACTGGAGCTAATGTATTATCATTGTAATAACAGTTGGGGTTAACCCTAGGGGCTCCACTGAGAATATGCAGTTTCCAATACTGGCACGACTCTAGCTGTATTACATTGGTAACAAATATAAAGTGCCCTATGCCTCAATCTTCTGATCTGTAGGGTGGAGCAAGAAATAGGACCTTCCTCACAGAATTCTTGCATGAATGAACTTTTAAGATGCACGTAGTACATGAGGCATAGAGGAAGCAGTATTGTCATTAATTGCTGTCTTCATATTAGAGGACGGGGATAAAGACCCATCTTTTTTTGGGAGGGAGGTTGTGTTGTTTTATTTTGGCAAATTGCACTGCTTGGTATTGCAGTTGGCACCCAGTAATGGCCCCCAGAAATAAGTACTAGATGACTGATTTTTCTTCCAGAGTCCAGTTCCAAATACAGAAAAACCAATAAAAGTGGACACTGGTTTGAACTGATTGGTTGACTTATCACTCAAACAAGTGTTTAGATATTAATGCTTGATGGATTGAGGGCAGAGACTTGATCTAACTACGATATGTGAGAGGTGGGCTGGTGGGAGGTCTTTAGGTCACTGGGGCATGCTCTTAGAGATTGGGGCTGGTGAGACTGCTGATTATTTGAGTTCCAGTTCTGCCTAGCTGCACTCTTTCTGCTTCCTGGCTTACCACATGATTGTTCCTCTACACCTGCCCAGTAAGCTTCCACATGATACCAGACTACAGGGACACCCGGTCCAGAACTGTCACCTGAAAACTGCAAGCTAAAATAAACATTTGCTTTCCCAGGTATTTTAAAGCAATGAGTAGTGAACTACTACAGGAACATTCTTGCTTTATCAGATGACTCTCATCAGTATCCACGGGGAATGGGTTCCAGGACCCGTTGTCAATCCCCAAATATGTGGATGCTCAAGTCTTACATAAAATGCTGTTGTGTTTGTTTTTAACCTGCACAATCCTTCTGTATACTTTAAATCATCTCAAGATTATGTATGAGATCTAATACAATTCGTGTAAGTGTTATATTCTATTATTTAGAATACAATGACAGGAAAAAAGGCTGTACATATTCAGTACAGACACAATTTTTTTTCCAAATATTTTTTTTATCTGAGGTTGGTTGAATTCCTGGAATTCATGGATAAAGAACAGAAGACCAATTGTAATTGAAGTTCCATCAAGGTGTTTACAAACATTCTCATTTTATATTGAAAATCAGGATAAATATTAGAAAGGTAAATATGCAGTTAATGCACAGTTATCAAGAGAAGATGGATTTTTTTTTCATGTTGTTAAAAAGCACCTTCTATCTTTTTGGAAACAAATATGAAATAATGTCCTTACAGTCACCTTAAGGGCAAAGTCTACAAAATAGGCCTCTTATTGGACTGAAATATCAAAACCATGTTTACCCAGAGTGGTTAGTAGTTCCTCTTGACTAGGACTTGGTGAGATCATAGGTATAAAAGGGATGCCTCGTGTCTCTAAAGGAGCTGCAAAAGAAAAATATCAAGGTTGTGAATATTTAGATTCAAGGACAGCACCAGAGAAGACTGGTATCACATGGGGTGTTCCTTCATTCGAAATAAAAAAGAAAAGCATGAACTGAGTCATGATGATGAAAGAACTATTAGAAAAATGACTGTGCAATATTGGAATGGTTCTCAACTGCTTTTACACCAAGACATAATAAATGGCATTCTCTGCTTGACAGCTCTCATGAGAATACCTGATTAAGACTGAGTGTGAGTTACACATGTTCAGGTCTGTTTAGCTGTAGCTCCATCCCTTTCTCTCCCACCCAAGAAAGCATATAGGTTTTCAAAATGAGCTGCAATACCATCACTGTCAGAATCATCTTCCCGAGTTTGCTCCAGTTTAGCTATACAAATAAATCTTTGGCATTTTTTAGTATTTTGACCAATTATAATTTTTTTTTTATTTGATAGGTAGAGTTATAGACAGTGAGAGACAGAGAGAAAGGTCTTCCTTCCGTTGGTTCACCCCCCAAATGGCTGCTACGGCTGGTACTGCGCCGATCCGAAGCCAGGAACCAGGTGCTTCTTCCTGGTCTCCCATGTGGGTGCAGGAGCCCAAAGACTTGGGCCATCCTCCACTGCCCTCCTGGGCCACAGCAGAGAGCTGGACTGGAAGAGGAGCAACTGGGACTAGAACCTGGTGCCCACATGGGATGCCGGCACCGCAGGTGGAGGATTAACCAAGTCAGCCACAATGCTGGCCCCCAATTATAATATTTTTTGTCACAGCTTTTAAACATCTCAAGACAGTATATTATAATAATGACAGCTGAGAACCACCAAACTAGCAGAAATTGTTAACTGGATGGGTACCAGTTAGAATCATGAAGGTAAATGAGGTAGATATGGATGCACTTAGTAATGAACTTTCTTAAGTTGGTCTTCAGAGCAAGGCCTTTACAACAGTGAAAGCACTGCTGTTCTGTTTTGGAAGGAGAAGTCATAATGAGGATGAAATGATGAAGTGGATTGAGAAGATATGATGATGCTTCAGTTATGATTATGTGAGAAGTTCCTGAACTCCTGATGGGAGCAAACAAAACAATTAGAGTTGGTTAATCTGAGAAAGGCATTACCTATTGTGGTCTTTGGTAGGTCAATTCTAAAGGTAACAGGCTGCAGAACTGTGCCAAAAGCAAATTAAAGAAACATATTTATGAGAATTAGCACCTGGGGAAGTCAAAACAGTTCCTATATTTTTTCTAGATGCATCCATGTAATCATTTAAACATTCTTTAAGTCATCATCTGGGAAAATTCTTCATACAGGTAGGGCATCCCTAATCCAAAAAGCTCCAAAATTCAAAAATGTTTGAGCACTGATACAAAAACTAACAAGTGGAAAACTCCACCACTGACCTCATATGATGGGTCACAGTCGAAGTATAAGTGCAACAAAAATACTCTATAAAACTACTCAGGGGCAGACATTTGGCCCACTGGTTAAGACGCCACTTGGGATGCCTGCATCATGTACTGGAGTGTCTCTGGGTCCTAGTTCTGTTCCCAACTTCAGCTTCCTGGTAACATGCACCCTGGGAAGCAGAGGGTATTGAATGAAGAGGCTGGGTCTCTGACATCCACTGGGAGATTGATAGAGTTCCTGGCTCCTGGCTATGGCTTGGCCCATCCCAGGTATTGCAAGCATTTGGGGAATAAATCAGCAAATAGGAGTGCTCTTTCTCTTTCTCTCTCCCCCCACCCCACATTGTCTCTGCTTTTCAAATAAATAAATAAATATTAAAAGTAGAGTAAAACTACTTAAAAAAACCCTCAAGGCTATGTATATAAGGAGTATATGAAACATAAATGAATCTCATGTTTAGACTTGGGTCCTACCCCCAAGAGATCTCAATATGTATACACAAATATTCCAAAAATCCAAAAAGAATCCCAAAATCTTAAGTCCCAAATATTTTGGATAAGGGTTACTCAACCTGTATTAGATGGCATCCAGAGAATTTAGTTTAATAAAAACTGTAAAGATTTTTGTTCACCATTGATTAGGAAAGTTTTCAGTAGGCACCCCTGCTTTTTCCTTAAGAGGACAGGTCCAACTCTGATGTAGTTACACTCAATTGTTAAAAGGATATAAGTCAGTTCGCTCAGTTAATAATTATTATAATTTTAGCATGGTCAACTTTCAATAAATATACTTCCAAGGAAAATTAATTATATATTATTCCTTTATTTAAGAGGATGCAAACATTTCAACAAGATTGTATGAGTTAAATTCCCTGAAAAAATATAATTTTATATCCATAATTTTCTGTGAACATCTTTCATATCATAGCCATTAAAATATATTGACCTCACAAGTATTTTTTTGAAAACTATACTTCCTAATAGGGAAAACAAAATAATTCATTTACCAGGTTCACTTTGAGAAACCTCGGGCTCTGGTTTATGAGGAAGAAGCACATCTTTTGTAACTGGAAAAAAAAAACCGATTGTAAAACACTGTATACTCTAAATATCGCACCTGAACTTAACCCATCGGTACGAAATCCTGCAGAGCATGAAGGAAGGTATTTCTGTGATAGCTCAAAAGAAAACCGAGCAGATGACTATTCCTTTCAAAATGGAACAACATCACGGTGTAGGGATAGGTTCTCGTGACAGTAAGACAAAGTAAGTCACAGTTCATTCTGATGTCTTGAGGGCAAAAAGGGGAAGTAGCTAATGTCATTTGGAAAACTGAAAGTCAGCATTCCCCCGAAGCAATTAGCTGCCATTCAACATTCATGCTCAATGTCCACTGACAGCCATAGGAAATACAGTATTTTAGGTGAAGCGCATAAGTGGTCCACAGATTGAGAGAAACAACAAAGGAAAAAAATTCTTAAACATTGGAGGAAGACAAAATTTCATTCTAAATGACATCAGTAGTTACTATGAGGAAAAAATAAAGCTAAAGGAATCAGTTATTAGAAGATACCACAAGTTTATGAGAATCCTTCTTACATGGTAAAAACAAAAGCTAGATAAACCCTAACTGTTACCATTTTTGACTTACTTGGCCATATGGCTTCAATATATTATTAGGTTTAAGAGATAGTCGATGTATGAGAATATGAAAAGAAAAGACAAAAATGTGAGGTAAACAATCAACCTACTCACATCCACTATATTATTAATGATTATGTGCTAGTTTAACCAAAACAAAACAGTAAGTTGGAAGCTCAGTATCTTATTTCTCACAGGGGAAAATCCCAGAGTGATTCGCCTACTGTTAGTACTAGATTTCTATGAGAAAAATCTCATGCCAAGTTTTGACTCAGTTTCCCTCTAAAGGAGGCCCTTCCCAGGTCTACTCTGAGAGCTTTTCCTACCACACTGAAGATTTCACAACTACTACTGTCTTTTTACCAGCAGGGCAGGGTAATTTTGTTGCAGCCTACGTGGTGATATAAAATAAACTAGGATTCAGGCTAGAACTCTGCCGCAGAAAGTGGAGGAAACTTCTGTATCCTAAGGCAGTCAACTGCCACTTTCCCAATCGTGTGGAAATAAGTTACATAAAATGGACATTCCCTTTCCATTGTTAAGATATTTAACTGGCACACCACATCTGTTCTTAGTCTAGCCTTCTACAGGCCAACTAAATTAAACTAAATTTGGTACCTAAATAGAAACTTGACCCAGTTAGAACTTCTATGAGCTAAATTAAGGTGACCTCCAGGAGAATTTTTAAAAATCTAGACCTTGTTTCAAGGGCAAAAGGAAACCTCAGAAAGATCAGTGGGTCACGATGTTGGAGAACGCCCAAGACTACCGTGAATATTTAGCCTTTGCCAGGCAGTATTTTGGGAGATTCAAGTGATAAGATGCAATGAATTTCCAGTTGTAAGTCAAACTAAATGTCTATCGGGTGGTTGAGGGAGAGGGCTCTTTGATTTGGCTCCGCGAAGGTCATGAATGTACAAAGCAGCCTGTAGTTTATAGGCACCTTACTTAATTACAATACTAGACTATGCAAAGAGGAGCTGGGATCAGAGAGAAGCTGAGAAGCATGTGCTACTAATAAATCCACCATGTTGTAAATACATTGCTTGCTGCTGCTACAGTCTACTGGAGAATTTAGGCCAGGGTAATGTGCACTCCAGCTGTACCACTGGCACTTCTCTTTTCAAGCACGAAGTGATGATTTAATAAACTGCCACAGCACACTTTCTAAAGCAGGTGAAATCAGTGGAAAGGAAAGAAATAGAAATATTTACAGGAAAGGGAGATGAATCATTCTTCAACTTGGCCAACTGCAGCTCTAAGAAGTTCAAGTTTTACTTTTTTGCCTTCGTGGCACTCCTCTGTATGTTAAGAAAGAGCATGATCCCACAACACCCATGTCTTCCATCTTTGGGGAAACTGAGCAATGTAAATAATGACAGTTTATTTGAAAAGGTGGGTTGGAGTTCTTCATGAGAATATTCACCATTTTACTTTAGACTCAGTTATATTTACCAGTTTACTATTGACTGTCTCATCAACTACCATAACTGTATTTTAAAAAATATTTATTTGGAAGTTACAGAGTAAGAAGGAGATGAGAGAGAGGATGAGAGGTGGGGGGGGGGAGGTAGGGAGGGAGAAAGCATGTGTGCGCTTCCATCTACTGGTTCACTCCCAAAATGCTTGTGGTGGGGCTAGACTGAAACCAGGAGCATCTTCTGGGTCTCCTATGTGGGTGCAGGGGCCCACACACCTGGACCATCTTCCACTGCTCTCCCAGGAGCATTAGCAGGGGGCTGGATTGGAAGTTGAGCAGCTGGGACTTGAACTGGCATCCATATGGCATATGCTATCCCACAGTGCTGGACCCATAATAGCATTTTTGAAGGATATCACATCAAAGAAGAATTCAACCAGCACAAAACAGTGACTATAACTGGACAGTGGCCAAGATGGATGAAATGAATGTGCATGGCATGGGAGAGTTAGATGATACAGAGGGTGGACTATGCAGTCTCGAAGTTGGCCCCGACAGCAGGCTGCAGAGACTGATTGCCTTAAAACTGCCTCACAAGCAGACCATGCAACCTTTTCACCTCGGACTTCTCTAATCTTCATTCTCACTTGGTACCTTTCGGCCCAGTCCTAGAGGAGTCTGTACTGCTGCCTTTTTTGGAGGTCACCTTAAAGGCACTACCTCAGTCCTAGGTCACTCTCCCTCTCATCTCCTCTGGAGCCTTTACTTGCCATTGTTTCCATTATCCTATATTTTTCCTCACTATCTATGTCCACTTCTTCATGAGTTCTTGCCTTTCTATGAAATAGCTAGAAGTGATCCAACATGCTAAAAGAAACTATCACTCCTTTGACATGGGTTTTGCTTCAAACCATCTCATTCCTTTAATCAAAATCATCTACTTTCAGGTCTCAATTGTCTTCTCCATCCACAGTGGTCTGGCTTCCACTTCCACTACACTCATCTCTGGCAACCTTATCCATCATTCTGAAGTCCTCAAAGCTCTGAAAGACGGAGTTTCCAGCTTATTCAACAGCAATACACAGCTGGTATGAATTTAAGGGCTACTTACAACTTTTATTTATCTTGCTCTGTATGACTGTACATACTTCTCACTGTAGACATGTTAATATCTATAATCCATAGTGCATATACTTTACTCATTTCCTAAAATCTGAAAACTGAATTCTGAAGAACTCAGTCCAAGGGTTTCAGAAGATGGGATTCTGGGTCTGCACTGTGAGGTCAGGGGCCTCTTCTGAGCCCTGTCTACCTCCATGCCCCTTTCCTTCCTGAGACCCCTTCCTGCCTCACCTCCCAGCTCCTTTCTTGGTTCTCTCCAATCGTTCTTGGCAGGAACATCTGATGGTTCTTTTCTCCCGCCCATCTGTCCATCCCTTAAATGTCACTGTGTTCCCAGTGTACTTGATTTCTGACCTCTGATGTGTGTATTTTCTACTGGATGATGTCACATGAATTTTAAGAACCATCCATATGTAAATCAGGAGGAGAGGTTAAGAGGCTGCCTGCGACAGCCACATCCCAAGTTGGAGCGCCCGGCTTTCAGTCCCGACTCTGCTTCCCATTCCAGCGTTCCACTAATGTGCACCCTGAGAAGCAGCTGGTGATGCCTCAAGTACTTGGGTCCTCCTACCCATGTGGGAGACCCTTAGGGTGTTCCCAGGTCCCAGCTTCGGTCTGGCCTAGCCCCAGCTGGTGTGGGCATTTGTAAAGTGAACTACCAGATGAAAGTTCTATCTTTGTCTCTCTCTGCCTTTCAAATAAATGAAAAATAAAAACGTAAAAATTTATGCAAATAGATAACTCCATAATCTGACTTCTGTGTAGAAATTCAGAGAAAACATTTTAATCACTAGTTAGACATTTGTACCCTACTGTCCTACTGGCTGTGCATACCTGAAATATTTAAAACCAAGTCTTTATTCTTCTGTCTCCTGTCTTATTTAATGGCACTATCATCTACCATTCATCCAAGATAGAAAGGACAGCATCATCTTTCTCTCTACAACACCAGTCAGTCAGTCATTCTCTAGGTCTTAGCAACTCCACCTTGAATGGCACTGTAGCATTGTTCCCTTATCTTCCTTTCTACCATTATTAGTTTAAATTTTACCTTCCTAGATTATTACAAACCCTTCTAAGTGAACTAGTATTGCTTTTTGCCAGATTATACTATTATAATCATAGCTATCTTTCGAAAACAGTTCTAATTATACCACTCCTGTGATTACAAATTACATGCATAATTTTGTTCCCAATTCCCTGTTGACAAAAATTGCAAAGTCCCAACCATAAAACATCCTCAACAATCTGAGTCCAATATCTTCAAGCCTACATCTCTCTACCTCTCAAATATTTAAAAAGAAAAAAGCTTAACTATTATATATGCTGTGTAATAAGATTACACTGACAGTTACTCTCAATAATGAAAAGAAACAGTAAATAAACACAATCAAATCTATTACTATCTACAGTGAATCAATTTCTGTTACTTTTTTTCCCCTTACAAATGAAAATAAGAAGTTGGACTTTTGGGAGTGGGCATTTGGCCTATTGGCTAAGATGCTGGTTGGGATGTCCTTGTCCCATATCTGAGTGTATGGTATTATTCCTGGCTCTGGCTCTCTATCCTACCTTCTTGCTAACGTACATCCTGGGAGGCCGCAGGTGATGGTTTAAGTATTTGTGTCATTTCTACCAATGTGGGAGCTGGATTGAATTCCTGGCTCATGGCTTGCTGGCTTGGTTGGGGCCATAGTGGGCTTTTGAGGAGTAACAAATGGATATGAGCTCTCTGTATCTGTCTCTAGTCTAATAATAATAATAATAATAATAATAAAAAAACAGCAGACTCATAGAATGGCAGATGTCCTAAACAGCACTCTGGCTTCAGAATCAGCCCTTAAGGCACTCAGATCTGGCTGAAGAGCCCATGAGAGTATTTTAGGCATGGAAAGCCAAGACACTCTGGCAAAAAAAAAAAAAGAGGACCTAAATGAAAGATCTCTGTGATTGAGATCCCAGTAGAAAGAACTGGGCCATCAATCCTCTGCCTAGCGGCGCCGGCACACCGGGTTCTAGCCCCGGTTGGGGTGCCGGATTCTGTCCCGGTTGCCCCTCTTCCAGGCCAGCTCTCTGCTATGGCCCGGGAAGGCAGTGGAGGATGGCCCAAGTCCTTGGGCCCTGCACCCACATGGGGGACCAGGAAGAAGCACCTGGCTCCTGGCTTCGGTTGAGCGAGATGCGCCGGCCGCAGCGGCCATTGGAGGGTGAACCAGCGGCAAGGGGGAAGACCTTTCTCTCTGTCTCTCTATCTACTCTGCCTGTCAAAAAAAAAAAAGAAGGGGTACCTTTCTCTGAAGGGAGGAGAGAACTTCCACTTTGACTATGACCCTGTCTGAATAAGATAGAAGTCAGCGAATTCAAAAGGCTTCCATAGCCTTGGCAACTCATGACTAGAGCCTAGGGAGATTTCTGACACCATAAACAAGAGTGTCAAATTGTTAAGTCAGCAACAGGAATCACTGTGTACTTACTCCTCATGTGGGATCTGTCCTTAATGTGTTGTCCAATGTGAAGTAACGCTATAACTAGTACTGAAACAGTATTTTACACTTTGTGTTTCTGTGTGGGTGCAAACTGATGAAATCTTTACTTAATATATACTAAACTGATCTTCTGTATATAAAGAGAATTGAAAATGAATCTTGATGTGAATGGAATGGGAGAGGGAGCGGGAGATGGGAGGGGTGCTAGTGGGAGGGAGGTTATGGGGGGGAAGCCATTGTAATCCATAAGCTGTACTTTGGAAATTTATATTTACTAAATAAAAGTTAAAAAAAGAAAATAATAATAATAATAAAAATAATAATAATAATGATGATGATGTTAGCCTTTTGGAAGTAGGAAGATTTCTTTTTCCTTTATAATACTAACTGTTGTGCTCAATGGTACAAATTTCATTATAGGCTTCAGACAATGGAGTCTTTTTCTAGCTACCTTTAGGAGCAGCAACCTAACTACACCACAATACCAAAAACTCTCTTCTTACACAGCCTAGAGAACACAGCAAAAAAATCACATACAATGTCTGGCTTCTTGCAATCTCCACCCTGGCCACTACCACAAATATGAGATAGCCATCTCCATTAATGAACAAAAGATCTTCTCAGTTGATAAGAAAATAAGATTTGTAACTAAAGTCTTTTTTGTGAAACAAATTTCTTAAACCAAGCTATTGCTCCACTAACTTGTGAAATATAATCTGGTAGGAAAAAAACCCTCAAAAGCGAACATGGTAAAATTTATGAACCCGAATAAGTGGTTAAACAGGTTAAATATCATTGCCTCTTTTTTTTTTTTTTTTTTTTGCAAAATGCCATCTAATCATTCTTCTGCAAAGACCAAAACACTTTATTTTCCTGTTTGGTGAAACACTGGGGCATAACATAGAATTGTCAGGTTATTTCTGGCAAGTCAGACAATAAGAAAACTTATCAGGGAAGATATTCTATGCTTAGCATAACTGTCTTTTGACTGTAATAACAGCTTTACTATATGAGCAACTGGACAACTCTTGTGAAACCTCGGAAATAATCATACTGCATATGATACAACATGGCATTTGAACTAAGTGAAATATTCAGGCTGGGGGGTATGAGCATTAAACTGGTTGGGACATCTGCAGCCCATATCAGAGTGCCTGGGTTCAAGTTCAAGCTCTGCTTCCTATTCCAGCTCCCAAATAATGTGTACCCAGAGAGCCAGCAGGTGATGGCTAAAGTAGTTGGGTAGCTCACACCGGAGACCCAGATTGAGTTCCCAGCTCATGGTTTTGGGCTGCTCCATTGCCAGCTTTGGGAGAGTGAACCAGTGGATATAAGATTTTTCTTTCTCTGCTCCTCAATGTTAAAAAAATATTTTAAAGAAAAGAATAGTGACCTCATATCCAGCAAATTCTCACTTCATTGCAGCAGTGTGTGACAGAATGCATTTGGCTTAAAGGTAAAATAAAGCATTTACCAGGTGTGGTGAATGACACTTCTGGACTTGGTGACAGTTTTGGTTTTAAAGTAGCACGCTGGGGTCCACTGGGAGCTGAAAGAGAACTCAGATCATGCAGCATTTGATTTCTGCATTTCTCAGTCACGTTGAACACGTAAGACAGGACAAGGTCAGCAGAAACTGAGAAAGTATGACAGTTATGTAATTTAGACAGACAATGCACTCTGAAATTCTAGAAACAGACCAGTTAGAATTCTGGATACTTTTAGAAAAATTAAGAAATTGCAAAATTTGACAAAGTCTCAGGACAAGATGAAGCTTTTTTGAGAACTTCATTTCAGAGTAGATAGCAATAAAATCTATGCAAGAGTGCTCTTCTTCTCTGGATATGTTTGCTTGACTTCTCCTTAAACTCACACCTTTCCTAGGAAAAAATCAGAAGTCGGAGTAGAATCCTAGACAGCATGGTTAAACTTAACGGCACCCCAGGCAACAAGAGAACTTTAGATGGGCAATGCAGTAGAATGGGTGGGTTCATACCCTACCTTCCTGCACTTCTCAGGCCTAAATAAACCCTGACATAAATATGGTCATAAAGTGAAATGTCTTTGCTCAATTATTCCTCTGCAGTAACAAGAGACCAATGTAATAGATACCAGGAAGAAGAAGTAGCTTATATATAGTGCATTTTACAATTGCAAAAATGTTTTTGCAAGGACTATGTCCTTTGATTCTCACCATATGCCAGAAGGAAGGAATTACCAGCTACACTTTAAAGGTGAGGGAATTGAGGTTTGGCTCAAGCTGGCCAAACCATCTACCTGAAGTAATATGGTTATTCAGTGTTAGAACAACTAACCCCACTAATCTCAAACTGTTCCAGCTAAAAATAGAAAACGTGTGTATTTACCTGGTTGTGTTTGTGGGATTCTTGGGCGCGGTGATGTTTTTGGCTTGGGAAGAGCACGTGGTGTCTGCTTGGGAGCTAAAAGAAATGATAAAGGTTCGGAGCTCATAAGCCCTTCAACAAACATAGGAGCCCAGAGATGCTTGTTTTGTGACCAAAGACCTAAATATGCAATTAATGCAATTCAAGAGCTTAATGATTTACAAATAGGAAGTTTTTTTCAACATGGGAAGCATAGCAAAAAAGTCCATCAAATGATATCCAAGATACTCAACTGGCAAAACTGTTGGAATTCCAGAAACATCTACTTCAAATGCCTTTTTAAAAGGTTTAAAATAAATTTTATAGTACAATAATGTATCCTTATTCCAAGTTCAGACAATTTTATCAGAATATCCAGGTGTACCATTTTAAATGGAAATACATATAAATTTTTCTAAATTTAAAGATTATCAGATTATATTACAAATGCAGAATGCTCTTTAGTAGCAAGCATTCATGGGAAAAATAATGTTACTAAACAAAACACAATTTTTATTTCTTATATTGGAGAAGCAGAACTGAATATCAAGGGTACTTTTCTGTAGACACTCCTTTGTTGGAAGATTCCAAAAGAAGCTCTAGAACAATAAGTTCAAAAATCAATTATTTCTTCATCAAAAAATTACAAATATGATTATAACCTGCTGAAAGAGAAGAGTTATCAGACACAAGGTTGCAGCTTGTGGAAATGCATCATTTGGTTCAAATACAGTGTTCCAGGGATAAAGAAAGACAAGAAACAACATCGTATCAACATCATGCAGACTCAGACATCATTGAAGAGCTTGCTGAAAATAATAGTTATTAGGTATGAGGTGTTTCTGACAGAGTCTTCAGAGGCATCTTCCCGATCCTAAATCAAAATATAAAAGTATGCAATAGTTTCAGTAGATTCTTCTTGCCTGTAGAGAGATGGATACCAAGACATATTGGTTTTACAGTGACTTTGCCAGGAGTCTGGAGTCTGGGAGTTTGGCGCACTTTTGGCTAATCGTTGGGTCTACAGTCTAAGGTTCATCAAAAGTTACATGATTTTTAAGAACCCTGCCAATCCCCAAATTCTATGATTCTGGAGTTTCTTAACAGTCTCATGATTTTCTGATTCTCAACTTCCTTGACTGTTGAGGTTCCAAATGAAAGGCTACTTGCTTCTCTCAGGGTACAAGACCATCTGCAGGTTAAAGACATGCCACGGAGAAATTCCACAAAAATGATAGAATCATATATAGCAGGATTTACAATTAGACATTTCAATAATATTATTATGGCTAATGCAAACAAAACAAAACTTTGGAGAAGTTAAATACAATGGCAACAGATTCCATTAATGTATTCAACGTAGCATTTGGGAAAAGACTGTAGCAATTTTAGCCAATATTTCATAAGCTATTTCAGAGGAAAATGTGTAAAATTAATTTTTGTATCTCTTTTGGAAATGGAGCTATACAAAATAGTTTAGTGGCAACCATAACAGAAGTTAGGACTTATGATAAACTATTTCATGGAAACCTGTAGGTATTAAGAGTATTTCTCCTTGAAAGAGGAGGCACATTTAGTTTTCCATGGTGATGATTCTTTTCATTCATTTCAGATCCCACCATCAAGTGAGCCTTAAGACTAGCCAAGGTAATAAATTAGATTTCAGTTCTATCATGAAATGGCTAACCACCACAGAAAAGAGTAGAAAGAAGTAAGGCCCTTGAGTATAACAAGGTGACTGGCCTGTTGTATTCTTTTATGTGGATTATACAATGAACCCTGTTTCTGAAGGTTTCTTTTCCTCTCAAATATAAGTTAGACTATCTTAAAATACTTTTTTACACAACCACAGAACTTGCAAACCTAGCCAAGATAATAAAGTATGGTATCTATGTATCTAAAAATAGCATTGAATGTCAAGTGTTCTTCCTTAGCAGCACTCCTATCTCCTGAATTAATCACTTGCAGTGTTAGTGACAGGCGTTTTTCAGACACATCCTGAAGACTGCCGCACTGCAGTCTGAGTGATTACCAATGACAGATGGAGAAGCGATACATCAAGACACGTGGATCCCCTTCAAAGACTGACCAGAGTGATGAAGTCAGGCTTCTCAAATCGACAAGTGACCGTACTGCCGTTCTATACTCACCCACTCATACAGGAAATATAAAATAGAGTAATGTATTTACCAGGTTCAGTCTGAGGCTCATCTGGGCTGGGTAGGGTTATAGTTTGGGAAGGCAGAGGTGATGTTTCTATGGTGATTGAAGAAAAGTACACAAGGTTACTAGAGTGCTTGACATACCCTGAGGACACACAACAGACAGGATGGTAGCCAAGATTTTCAAAAATAGAGAAAATTGCAAGCCTTCAGCAAAACAGCATTTCCACTTCCTCATAATGCTGTATTTACAATATACAAAATAGACTTTCAGACAAAAACTATTAAAGGAAGAATGTTACTATATACCAATCAAGGGATCAATTCAACAACAAGACGTGACCAATGTAAACATATATACTTCTAATGCCAGAGCACCAGGTTTTATAAAACAATTGTTAGTAGATCTGAAGGGAGATAAAAGCATCAATACAATAATATAGGGGGACTTAATCACCCCACTTTCATAATGCATTTAGTTTCAAAAACGCTTACAGATGCCAGGTTACAAAGTATTGTGAAATCTTCACTCCACACTAGGGCCCTATCTCGTCATTAATGCTAGAAATAAGAACCCTGAAGGGAAAAAGTAATTTTTAAAAAATGTCATATAGTAGCATGAACTAGTTAAGAAGCACTGAATTTCTCAAAATAATGGAGGAAACAAAACAAACACCAACACAAGGAATGGAATGAGTGTTAATAGAAAGAATGATTGGGGGTCAGAAATGTAAATGGATCATATGAAAAGAACATTATGGGGAACATTCAGAACTAATGAAACTAAACTGCAGATTGCTCAATGTTAGCAGAACAGATGCCTTAGATTCAATCTTCTTGCTGACATGGAGATCAAGGTCTTGATATGAAACTGAAGAGGAGAAGAGACATTTTTGGATGAACCTAGACAGAAAGCTAACTGCTGCAACAAAGAATGATAGTGCCATGTGAATTCACAATGACAGGGACCCTGAAGTGCTCAGGTGATGGTGGCCATGAGGACAGAGAGCACACAGCGGTGGGCTGCTGAAGTGCGTCATTACCTACTGTGGTTTCAGGATGTTCAGACACATCTGTAATAGACTCCACGACTGTATCAAAATAAAGGAGAACATTTTTTAAACCTGAGATGTTAAGGTATAGCCAAGTATTTTTTTCTTAAATATTAACATACCCTGTTCTCTGAGAAATCTACTTTATCATTTTAAAGATAAGACAATGGATTTAAGCAGCAAAAAAGAGAATCAGGAGGAAAATCCTGTTCTGTAATAAAATAACCCTTCAACTAATATTTGTATTTTAATTGTAATTAAATGGCTTTAAAATATAATTATGCCTCAATATTTAGATACCAGCAAGGTACAGGAATTTATTTTTAGATTCAGAGTGAATCCATAATCACTATAACTTTAAGGATGATCTGCTCAACCGTAGATCAAATACTACAGCTTCACCTTTCATGTCCCAAGGATGCAACAAGAAACTTAGAAATGTGCTGAATAAATAACTTAAGCGTGAGAACTTTCACCACCTTCCGTCTTTGGTTCCTCTGGCCTGAAAGGTGCTTTGGCAGTGGGGTGGACATAATCTGTCTCAGACGGCGCTAGGAGGAAACAAGGAATGGCTGTTAGTGGTGGGCAGCACAAAGTGCACAGTAAGAGGACCCTTGTCTGTAATTTGAAAACAGACAATTACCTTCAGCAGGTACACTTTTAAGACAGATTGATATTCAGGTAGATGATGAAGATTATTACAATTTATTAGGGTAGGAATGAAGGCAGTAATGAAGGTAGTGTTTTGTGGGAAATATATACTTATCCCCTCCCCCAACACATGGTACCTGGAAAAGTCTTGACCAATTACTACCCGGTCTGAAGCAAATAATTTCACTTCTTTAAATATTTTTGTGTGAAGATTTTTGCAAGAAATGTATAGAATAAATCCTTGGAAAACATGAGAACGAATCCTTACAATGATATGAAAAGTGGGATGTACATATATGTACATGTTTATATGAAAATGATCATGATTTTATTCAGAGAAGAAATTAAACTGAGAAAAACACACAGGATACAAACACTAGCACAACATGCTATATATAATGATTTTCAAGACCCATGAATGAGCACAGACAAGATGTGAGCAGGTGGCTATGAAATGTCAGAGCATGAGGACATCCAAAGATGTCTTTTGCAATGAGATGGAAAAGCACATATGGTTGGCTTCCCAATGGGGAACATTTTTACCTATGGTCTCCTTTGACGATTCAGTGCTAAATGTAACCGATTCCAGAACATCAGAAACTAGCAAAAAACACAAAATGGTACAATCGATAAAGGGTGGGTTGTTACGAGCATTGAATTAATTAATATAGACTGAGTACCTAGAATATTGCCTGGCACCTAGAAAGTGCTCAATGTTAACTGACAGGATAATAACTGTATTATCAATAACACCAAGGGATGCTCTAATTGCATAAGTGAATTCATAGCATTATGAATTACCATTAACAATCATGCCTACACCTTCAATATCAACACTAAAACATCAGTTATCTAGTTAAAAGATATCTACATCAGATGGAAAGAAATTATAATTCCATGTTAGGGAGAAAATTGGGTCTCACATTTCAAAATAAGCATCAAGGAGTAGAAATAACATTATTAATACTGATTTTAAAAGTTTGCTTTCGATTTTGAAGGGCTCTCATTGTTTAAGGGGAAGTTTTGTTATCTTTACTGAATTGAGAACTTTGTCCTTCCTTTATGGTCTCAATTTAACATTCTTTTCAGATGCAGATCACAAAATTTAGCTTACTACTAAAAAGAACCACTAATTTACAACTATTCATGAAAAATAAGGATACAGAATAAGATGATTTATTACAAGTGGTTTTATTGAGAATTTAATTGGATACGTGATTCTCTGATAAAGTGCAAACTCAAGTTGAGTATCTGTATACAGTATAACAGAACAATGAACATATTACTAACTTGACACCAATAGCACTCACAAAAAGAGCATTGTATAATATTGAGTAATTAAATGCATCTTCCTTTTGCATTTTTAATATTTCTAAATATAACATTTAGAGGATCACAAGGTGTCCCCTGAAGCACACAGTGTTCCAAGACAGATAAAAAATCTATTTACCAGGTTGACTTTGTGTCATTGCTAGACTTGGTGATGTCACTGGTTTCAAAGTAAGAGTTTGCAGTTCAGTGGGAGCTGAAAGAAGAGGACCTAAGTTGTAAAAGTAATTATGAATAATTTATTTCACAGGTTTTAGACAGAGATAGCAATGAATTAGAACATAAAGATCCTCAAAATCGCCAAGTTATGGAAAGCTAAGCAGAGTGGGCACTATTTAAAGCAGAGATCAGGAAACTACGATCCTCTCAAATCCATCCCTCTGCCTTGCCTGTGAGCTATGAATGCTTTTTACATTCCTTCTGTGGCAGCCAAAAAAAAAAAAAAAAGAGAGAGAGAGAATGAATGAATGAATGAATGAAATGGAGAAAGAGCACTGAGAAGAAATGTCCTTTGTCAGGGGCAATTTTTCCGTAGGGTACAAGATGAGACACCACATAGACCTCCCTCAACTATTAACCTAGTGATCAACCCTGCAATTGTTGAGTTGGTGACTGCTATTAGAGCACCCTCTCTTGAAGAGTAGAGGTAGGGCATTTAAACCACTTCATTGTCATTCCCTAGCCTCAACTGAAATGGGCTGGAAGGATTCTTTAAGCTAGAAACCAGATTTTTTTGATTCAAACTGAGAAATTCCAGGAAATTTAAGGTTTAGGAATCTGGATGGAATAGGGCTTTCAACTGCTCCTCAATGTTTTTAAAACTAAAAGAGATGATCTGGTATTGAGATTGCTGTTAGGTCTAGAACTTATCAACAGAACTGTATATGGACCTATGTTTTCTAAAACAAATTTTCTTGAATTTATTTTTTCAATTAAAAATTACTTATCCAATTTGTTCCTTATCACCACTGAGTCTTTAGAGACAACGATCACATATGAAGTTTTTAGCTGAAGGAAACTGTAAGTCATTAGATACTTATAAAGACCATTAAGATCTTTTGGGGAACAAGTTTTCTTCACAAATACACTGTAATCTGTTTCAGATGCAACTATGCCTTTAAAAATTTTTTAAACTTTTATTTAGTAGATATAAATTTCCAAAGTACAGTTTATGGATTACAATGGCTCCCCCCCATAACTTCCCTCCCACCCTATGTCTTTACTTTTGATCTCTACCTCTGCTTTTTACCTCACCCTGATAGATGTTTGGGACACAGGGAACAAGGTAAGGTTTGCTTGTTTAAGCATAAAAACAAACAGTGCTAGAGAAAAAAAAAAAAGATGAATGAAATGAATTGAAGAGACACACCCTTTGTCAGAGACAATTCTTCCATAGGGCACAAGATTAATTCAGATAACACACAGAGTAAGAACCATTGCTAAATCGTGTGGAGAAAGAGTAGTCACACTTGCTGATGGGGGAGTGTGGAGCTTCCAGGGAACAGCTGTATTTTTAAAAGAATATATAAATAGGGGCATCTGATTCCTTAAAGGAGTGTAATGAGAATACCATATCAATCTTATAGAAGGTAAGTTACTCAGCGGATGTTCATGGTACTTAGTTGAAGTTTTATAGCTCTGGATGCCAATGAGAAAAGCAGCAATGTGGATCTCAGATATAACAATCATATACTGCAACTTTAAAGAGGGCATATCACAGAGAGATATTCTTCACTGAATTGAAGGACAACTAAAAAGCAAAAGGTAACAACTGAGTTAAGACTCCTGACTACTTATAAGATGAAGCATGGGAATGACATCAGCAATCTTAGGAAGCAGAAGGAACTTTAGCGGAGACAGCAATGGAGTGGGTTTTTAGCCAGCAAAAACAAAAAACATGTAATAAAGGACACAAAAAAATCACCACCTAATGTTGTTCCTGGAACCTCAGTATGATGTGTAACAGGTTCAAAGCCTGGAATAGAAAGTAACCAAAAGCAAAACCATGAACATGAGAAAGCTTCAAGCTTATATTAAAAGCCTTAACTAAGATTCAAATGTCAAATAATTTTTTTTGAATTGATAGGGAGCAAATAGTAGCTGTTTTGAACTCTGCTCGCATCACAGTCCTTTCCACGTGAGATTTTCCTAGGTGTTTTGTTTTCTCATTTTAACTAATATGGAAGATTGCTTTGCAAACTTGCTTAGCAATTTATTTAAAAATATGAAAATAGATACAAAAATAACGTCCTCATTAGAGGCTGAAATAATGCTTGTTTATGCAATCATGGCTGTAATAAGTAGACACATGTTTCAACACATATTTAGCAATAAATAACCATGAGTTTCTATGGCAATCCTGCTGTAAACACATCATTAAAGATAAAGACCAAGGATTTTGCTTAAATCAAGTCACTTAAGAGATCAGGCATCCTGGGCTCCCCAGGTCTTGTTCTGCTGGATAGCTCTGTTGAGGAAGCAGCTGCTACCTGTACCTCCTGCCTTGACTCTTACAAACATGACGACTGTTGCTTCCCACTATAGGCACTGCTTTTGGCCCCATGGGACAGGTGGTTAAAGCTACCCCTCAAGCCAAGGAATCACACAGTACCCAATTTGGTCTGTAGTACTTCAGGACTTGATGTGGTGGTCTTAGGTCTGGGACGTGGACGACGTGTTCGCTGTGTTTTAGGAGCTGAAGGAAGAAACCTTGGATTATTCCAATGCAAGTAGGTTTTGAAACAAAACTCTAGGTGTTCTAAGAAATGTTTTCTTGAGATTTTAGATTTTACTCTTTTAAGATTAAAATATGTTCTCCTGGGGTGAGTGTTGTAGTGTAATGACTTAAGGCTCCACTAGGGATGCTCACATCCCCTCTTGGGGGGCCAATTTGATTGTCGGCTTCTCAGCTTCTAATGCAGCTTCCTGCTAATGCATCCTGGGAAGATGGCTCAAGAGCCTGGGATCCTGCTACCCACTTGGAGTTCCAAGTATCTGGGGAGTGAACCAGCGGATATATGATCTCTGTCTCTGTCACTCTGCCTTTCAAGTAGATGAAAATAGACACTTAAATATTTTCTCTTATTTTATTTTTATAATTGAGTATTCTTGAAGGACAAACTCACTTATAAAATTAAGTCAAAGGGTAAAGAGACTCATAATCTCTAATTTCAAAACAAGTTGTACCTGAACTGCAGGTCGTGGGGTTTGGGTTCACCTGATAAAATTTTAATATGCCAAAGAAGCCGTTACATCATAAGAACTTCTATAATAGAGTCAGTCTAGATAAGACTTAGACACTACCAACTGTGTTTAAAATGCAGTTTCAGGTGTGCATGCTGTTTAGATAAAAAAACGCATGGCATGAATTCAAGTGAGAGTGCACAGAAGAAAGATGTTTGAATTAGGTTCATGCAAAGCTTTTATAAACAACAGATAACTTCTTTCAACAACCTGAAATAATCTTCAGAAGAAACTATGCAAGGCTGAAGGACAGCAGAGTATGACAAGACAGTCTTACAAAGCTGATGGCACTGCAATTATGATGATGATAATGAAATGGGTTTGCTAATGAGGGAAATTGAGGAGCACAGAATATCAATACCTAATGTTGTTTCTGGAGCCTCCGTTCTAAGAGTGACAGGTTCAAGGACTGTAGCAAGAACTGTCCAAAAATAATAGAGTAAATCAAAGAGACTTCAAAAATTCATTTCAAGGTTAGTTTCACAAGTTGATTTTTAATCTTCCAAACTAACAGAAAAGGGATACATGTTCTTTGCAGATCTGGTCAAACTGCAGCCAGGTACTAATTACTCTTAGAAGATAAACTTTCAAGATAGCATTGCGTATCAGAATATGGCTCATAAGATATTCTACAAGACATCTGATTCTCTGATTTTGTCAATATAGACTACCGGACAAACTTTTTACAAGTTTACATAATATATACTTTTCTAATTATATTGAAAAAGCCAATTATTTATTACTGCTGTAGAAGTTGAGGTAAAGGTCTACTGTTTTATCCATTAAACAATAATGGATACAATAGAGAGTTCATATGTTTGAAAGACTAACAAGCAGCAGATACCTAGTGAACTGTGTTCATTAAAATCAAAGTGGTCCTTGATTCAATAAGAAATAATAAACATTGTCAAACCTTGTTTGGGAAGGATAAAGAGCCAGTCTATCCTGTCCTGGATGGAAGCCTATTCTTCAAACTTTCAAGAATTGGATACATTTTAAAATTTGACAATTTACTTGAAACGCTATTCCTTAAAGCAACTAGTCGTCTAATATATTACATAAATCCTGACACAATAAAAATAATCTGAATAAAGCAGCATGGTATTTCCACAACTGATGAGGCATAAGCAGTGTAAACAGGGAATGGATAGAGATGTATGTTTGAAACACAGCTTAAAATAGTCAATGCTCTTAAACAAATGCATACAACCACATTTCACAGAGTGGAGTGGTTACATGGAAGTTCAATGTCCTGAAGTTAGTTCATGCAAATGTCTCCTAAATTCAGCTAATAACTTGATTCAGAGCCTAGCATGATTTCAACATTAAGATTGAAATAAGATGAAAACAGGATGATGGAATGGTCTTAAGATGCAGAAGAACCTGTGACTACAATGGTATGGCAATGAGCAGGAAAAGCAGTATTTGAAAAACACACATTCTTATTACCCGTGGTTTCTGGAGCTGCAGTTCTAGGAATACTAGGTTCAAGATCTGTAGCAACAACTAATAAAAAGCAATGTGAAACAAACACTTGTGAAAAAGTCATCAAATTAAACCTTCCAGTTTAATATTGTTTCAGTAGATGTAAAACGATTACATTTTTTCTGACATCTAATATCCATTTTGTAAGAATTTGATACATGTACCCAGGTAAACATTCCTGTAAGAGGAACTAAGTCACAGCCTACACAATTGGGTAAGCATTTCAACTTACTTCATGAGACAGTCTCCTAGTATCTGAATATCCAATACTGACTACTGTAGAAGACTGCTTTAGAAACGTATTTAGAAATATGACCAAATACATACTTACCTAACGATTCTAGCAATCATTAGCTTGTCTATGTCCAAATGAATACAGATACAATAGCTTTTATGTGGGAAATGAGACATAGCAAACAGTATAGCAAAGTGAAACATGCTCATCATGTTGAAAATTCCTATTAGAAACAGGCAGAGATTTCACCTCAAAGGCACAAGGGACCTCCACTTAGTGTGTGGTACTCAGTAGAACAGCTCTTGACTATAATCACAAAAATGTGGTACCTTCAAAGGACAGGAGACAGCTGATGTTTACAGGGCCAGATCCAAAATTCAAAGTCCTACCCGCCACAGCTTCCTTCCACTGCTTTTACAAACCCTTCTAATTGGAGCACTATCCTCACCACTTAGAAGCAGCAATCTACTCATTCCAGAAAGCTTGTGCCCTCTACATGGCCTCCACACTTCTTTTCCTGCCTCTTTTCAACTCCAAGACTTCAAACCAACTTCTTGACAGTTCTTTATTCCTGTTCTTCACAAACTTTTCTTTCTCTAAGCTGGTAAATGTATATAGCAACCATAAAAACCAAGTATGATTTTCATACACAGACTGCCTTGGTTCAACCTCTGAATGTTCCCAAAGGAGATCTTGACCTTGCCTATTCTGCAGACTGAAAAGTAAAAGTAAATCCCCTATTTCCATGATATCCTCACAGCTCTCATTGTGGCTGTGGAAAGATGGACAACACTTAATGTTCTCTTCTTGAAATACAAATGCTGCGTTTGGCTTAGACATTTGTCTTCAAGAGAAGAATAGAATAAAATAAGGAGTGAGAAACAAGACACATCCTAAAAGAGAAAACCTCTAGCCAGAAAGTACAAGCAGTTTAGTTGTAGTCTTGCTGACTACATTTTCTTTTGCCAACTCAGCAGGAGGAACAATGGTCTTCACCCACACAAGTCTCACGCACAGGGCCACCATTTCTGCTTAGCATCAAGCATAGTTTCCCAAGAGCTGCCAGGATACATTCCTTTAACCAGAAACCCACATTTACCCAGCTTGGTTTCAGGAATCTCAGGACTCAGTGTGGTTTTAGGCTTGGGACGTGGGCGACGGATCCGTGGTGTTTTAGGAGCTGATAAAAGAAAACTTTCAGTTACTAGAAGACCTGGAGCTCAGAATCTATAGGTAGCCATGACACATGGCTCTAGGTTTCCTAAAACATTCTCATATTTCCAGACATTTGCCTTTTTAAACTTTAACTTGAAACTTTCACCCTTATTCTAATAGTATGTCTCCTTTCACTATTGAAAATTCATTGGAGAGAAAAAGAAAACTTACTGGAATTAAGTGTAATATATAAATTGATCTTTTCAACAGAAGATGTGAAGAGTAAGACTGTTAGCAAAGTTAAAGTCCGTATGAATCACTAAGTGTCATAGTGACAGTGGTCAGTTACTAGCTCTTTGAAGGTTCTAAAATAAAACTATATAATTAAAATGTCAAAGAACAAATATCACACAGCACAGATACAAATACAGGTACAATTTTATATCCACAAAAATTTCCTAGCACCACAATAATGGTTGGAATCAAGAAAATTTCTCTTAAAAGTCACCATTAACAAAATGTTGATTAAACACAGGATAACAGATCAATTTCAGATGACTACATGCCCAACAGATGACTTGAGTTAGGTTCACAGATGTCTCTCTCAAAAACAAGGAGGAACTTGTAAGAGTCCTAGTTTTCAAACCTTTTAGAATGAACATGTAATAAGACAATAGAGAAAGACAATAGAGGATGGTGATGGAGTCTTGTAAGACAGAAGAACCCGTGGTGATGGTGCTGGTGGAATGGCTTTGACAATGAGAAGGGAGCATACTTACTGAGGATAATAATGGGTTATTACCTTGTGTGGTCACCCACGTCTCAGTTTGGATTGTCACAGGTTCAAACTCTACAGTAGGAGCTGACCAAAAATATTATAATAAAGCAAATATTTTAGGTGAACAAAAACCAAAATATTTTCTTCAAAGTGAAACTTAGAAGTATTTAGAAACTTTTAAAAACTGATAAACTTAGAAGAGCAGACAACTGAATTCCTAAAATTTGGCCATCCCTACATCACATACCTATTTCCTTATTCCTCATTCTTTGATTATCTGATTAATGATCCAAAGTGGTCCGTGTGGAGATTGCTAAGAACTCTTCTTTAGAAAGAGGCCAAGGCCTCAGCATAGTGTGCTATGGTAAAGTCAAGGCCATATATGGGCCTAGCACATCTTACAGGTAGCATTTCAAAAAGCAATCTTATAGTTGCACATATGCTATCTAATTATAAAGGAAAAATTCTCAGCTTTCTTGCAGGTTTGAGGACTAAAACATGTCTCCCATGTCCGATGTGTACCCTCCAACGATGCCAATATTATCTGGAGGATACTGAAGCCACTTAATTAATGTTGACTTCAACTGGATATGCCTAATTTTTCTAAAAAAGTTTTATTTTCAAGAGATACATGGAAGTCAATGCAGTGTTTCAGGGAACACTGCCCACGAGAAATATGAAGCACTTGCCTAAGGTTTCCCTCAACTGTGTTCCTTTTAACGTTTCAACAGGGTGAACCGCTGCTGGCTTTGTTGTATTCTCCCCCTCACAGGAGTGTATTGGTTACTTTCAACCATGGGATTCCTCCTGAGATAACCTGGCAGAGTTAGGCTGCAGGGGCTCTTCAAACCAGGAACAAATGTTTTACCTGGTTTGGACTCGGGTGCTTCAGGAGGTGGTTTGGTTTTTGGTCTGGGACGTGGACGGCGTGTCCTCTGTGATGTTTTGGAAGCTAAGAGAGAAATCCTTGAGTTACCACATAACCACATTGTCTAGGGCTCTGGTAGCTACAGCAGTACAAACATGACTTCACACTTCATTGCTTGTTAAATATTTGACGTTTTTAGTATATTTTTGCCACGTACACTTCTCGTATATCTTTTTCTACCATAGAAAATTATTTGAAGATAAGAATCACTTTTTTAGGGGATAGTGTTGTGGCACAGTGAGTTAAATCACTGCTTCCTACGCCAGCACGCCACATCAAGTCACCAGTTCAAGTTGAATCCTGGCCGCTCCATTTCCAAGCCAGCTTCTGGCTAAAGCACCTGGGAAGCCAGCAGATATGGCTCAAATATTTGGACTCTTGCCACTCACATGAGAGACCCAGAGGGAGTTACTGGCTCTCTGTTTTGACTGGTTTTTATGGCCACTTGGGAAGTAACCATCAGATGAAAGACCTATCTTTGTCTCTTGTTCACTCTACATAATAAGTAAATAAATCTTAAAAAAATAACTTTTAATTAAAGAAAATATTATCATCAAAGTCTCAAAGGGAGGCTTGATTAGGTACCAAAGACATTAAGAATCACTGCCAAACTTGAAAGGATAATGGACTAATAAGTCTTAATAAGTCTGGAACTTATGGATTTTCAATCTTTGGCAGGTTTTTCATATAACTATTAAAATAAGAACATATTAACTAAATACAAGCAAAATAATAAAATATCAAGCAAAAAAATTAAAAGGGGAGAAATGCAGATGTGCAATAAATCATCGAGGCCTGTTCACGTCTTCTTCTGTCCAGATGAGAGACAGAAACCTATGATATGTTTGAAACACAGCTCTATCACACAGCTTAAAGAAATCACAGAATGATATAACACACTTTAAGGTAGGTCACATGACAAGTAGGTGACCTAATGTAGGGTCGTGCATGACTGATTCTTCTGGAAACATAAAATTTAAGAATTTTATAATTTTAAAAAGAATATAATTAAATGGTCACAAACAGTAATTATGTCAGATGAAGCAAGATGGAACTCTATGCTTGACAGTGAGCAGAAGACTTGTGAAAGCAGTGTGTTAACATTACCTAACGTTGTTCTTGGGGCCTCAGGTCTAAGAGTGACAGGTTCAAGAACGGTAGCAGGAACTGACCAAAAACAACACAGCAAACCAAAAAGATTTCAGTATGTAGGAGAAGTTACAACATTTGCATCTAAACCAATCTTACTAGTGTATGAATTCTAAAGGAAAACATAACTTCTCAACTGAGTAGAGTATATGCTTGTTTCTTGACAATTTGACCAAATGATAATGATGATCAGTCTTTGGTGTAGTTTTTGAATTTCCTTGAATAGCCTGAAGAAGTCAACATAAAATTCTCCTAGGCTTTGAACAAATGCTAAGTGATATAGAAAACTCAGCTCTGCAAAATATATTACACATTTACCTAATATATGCTTAGAAATCCCCTTTAAAAAATAAAACTCATGCTTGCCCTGAACAGAAGTACTTTCTATGTTTAAGAAAGCATGCATGCAATAGACAGTTGATAAGTTTGAAATTGATACACAAATAATCATTAAAGTAGACATGTTTATTATGCCATGAACTCAACTACAGAGTCTGAGACCTCTGCCCAACCCATGGTAATTAAGAGAGCAGGATAAAGACAGCCAATTAATCTGTAACACCAACTAGAACATCTATTTTTTCTCAGCACAGAAAAGATGGAAATGAAATACTGCTGATGTCTCTGTATCAAATCTAAGCTCCTAAATCAGATCCTCTAAATGCTCCTTCTATTGGCCTGCTAGACGTTCTGAATCAGCATCATCAACTACTGCGTTTGGATCACCCAGAAGTAGTCCATTTAGCCTGGACCCTCTGTCTGGTTGACCCCTGCCCCCCTACAAGTTCAGTCCTCTGCTTTTGTTCTTTCTTCCTTCCATTCACGCAAATCCTGCAGTGAGTCCAAAGTCTGCGTCTAGCCCACCCTGGTCTTGTCTTTGCTGATTACCACTGTATGTTTGTATCATGTATGTGTGTTCTCAATTATTGTGTGTTAGAAGTAAAATAAGTCTCCTACAGCTATTTTATCAGCCAAGATTGCCAAGGAGGGTCTGGAAATATGCAAAAACAGTTCATTACTTAAGGAACAGCCCTCCTGCCACTCTCCCCAAATCCACAAAACACATGCACATAGTATTTTTCAGAAAATCCTAGAAACTTAGGTAAGCAAAAGAGTGTCTGCTGCAGGATTTAATAATTTGTTTACTTGATCCCAACACCTTGTAAATAGTAAGAAACATACTAAATACATAATTTCAAAGAGTCTCACACAGAACAAGGTATTCTGACAACTGGGTCTTACTCTTTCACGCTTCCTGCAAGCAGGGCATAGGAAGTGCTACTGATCATGCCTCATGCCTTCCTGCTTAGGGAGAATAACAGCAGTTTCTGTCCCCACTGGGATTGCTTCCAAGGCTAACTCTTAAAGCACAGAATTACACATTTACCCAGTTTGGTGTGAGGTGCTTGAGGGCTTGGTGTGGTTTTAGGTCTAGGACGTGGGCGACGGGTTCTTTGTGGTATTTTAGTAGCTGAAGAAAGAAAAATCTTGTGTTACTCTAGGTCTTATGGTTCTAGATACTAAGGAGAGGACTGTCTAAAACTTGTCAGACTTTCTAAAGCTCTATGAAATTTTTAGCTTTACCTTTTCATTCCTTTTATCCAAATGTGACTTCTTTTTTATCACTGGTGGTAACTCTTTGAGTTAACTCGTGTATAAGGGGTTATTCATTCCAGACATGAAGATTATTACTTGCATTGAGAAACTCATAAAACTTCCTTACTATTGAAACAATGGCTGAGAATCAGTGTTCAATAAAGGAGGAAGGGAAATTAGGGCTATGCTAATTAAGATGCTTATAATTTAAAATTTCAGATTGAGGTAATTTTCAAGTTATCAAATTAATAACAAAACAGTTCATTACTTAAGAAGGGCACTCCTTCCACCTTTCTTCCCAAATCCACAAAACATACCATGTACACAGCAGTTTTTAGAAAAAAAAAAACCTAGGGACTTAGGCAAGCAAAGGAACATATGTTGCAGTTACTGGTGATCAGTCTAAATATGAAATAGATTCCAATTTGTATTGAATTCAGCTTTAATACAGAATACTGCTAAGTGAAGCACAATACCCAATTTCATATATGCACATGGTATGTAAATGTTTTGAATTAAGTTCATGCCTTGCTCTAATAAAAACAAAAGGAAACTTGGTTCCAAGAGGTTTCAATACTCATTAGCCCATAGAAGTGACTGAGTGGTGATGGAGGGTGATTGTCGCCATCTCATAAAGGAGGAAAAGCCAAGTCATGGGGATGGAGACTAAAAGGACTGCATGGTGAGCAACAGATGCACTTGACAGAAGCATGGGGTCATTACCTAATGTTGTGCCAGGAGTCTTGGTTTTAAAAGTAACAGGCTTAAGGTCCGTAACAGGTACAAGGACTGTAACAGATCCAAAGTCTGTAACAGTTTCAAGGGCTGTGACAGGTGTAAGGTCTGTAATAGGAACTGAAGTAACAAAACAGAAAAGTTTAAGAAAATGTATAAAGAGCTTCAACGTTCACTTCAAATCAATCTTATGAGTGTAACACTACATTTAAAATTAAAAAGAATTCTGAATTGTGTATGCCAATATTTATATGCTAAAGCTCTAACCTCCAATGTGTCTATTTGGAGAAAGGATCTTTAAAGAGACAATTCATGTTAAATGAGGTCATAAGCGTAGGGCTATAATCCAAGGGGACTGGTGTTTTTTTCAGAAAAGGAAGATAAGCCAGGGATCACACATATAGAGAAAAGCCTGTGTCAGGACATAGCACGAAGGTGGCCATCTGAGGTTCAGGAGAAACCACCCTTGCTAACATCTTGACCTTGGACTTCCAGCCTCCTGAACTGAACTGTTTTATTTGTTGTTTAAACTTCCCAGTGTGTACTGTTTTGTTATGGCAGCTCTAGTCAACCATAAAGGCAATTTTTTTTGTTCATACTTGACTAAACTGTAGCCAAGTACTCTATCCCATGAAATTGTCATTTTCAGTCTCTGTTTTGCACCACGAGAGGCAAACAGTCCCTGCCATTGTTGCTTGATTATCTGAATTTAATATGGAAGATTTTAGGACATTTTTAGTCATTTATTTAAATACATTTTTCACTATTCTCAAGAAACATGTGCAAAATGATCATGCACTTTTGTGGATGCTAATTAAAGAGTTAGATTTATCAAATTCTGGTTGCAGAAAAAGTTCCAAAACATCCAAGCGGTCATTACACAAGTAACCAGAAATGACTACGCTCACCCTGCTGAGAGCTAAGCTGTGGACAGAACTTGTGACTCCTTTGCAAACCAAGGCCCTCAGGAGGACTGGGTCAGGGACAGCCACTTCATCTGTGGCATTCAGTAAATCACTTGACTACTTTCAGCAGAGGGAAAACATTATCCAGTGTGGAAAGAAGGGATTTCTGATACTCATGAGAACAAGGTCAGATTCAGTAAGACATTTAACCTTCCACTTTCTGCAGTGTTATCCAAATGCAGAATCATTAACAAAAGGGTTTAGGTGGGGGCTCACTTACAAAAGGGGACAACTTGTTTTATGCATGCCCAACTCTCACAAAATGAAGAATACAGTTGAACAACAAGAGAGCACATTTGACAGGGAACAGAAAAGGTTTTTGCTAAAGGTTAGAAGGAGGCATTACCCGGTGCTGTTCCTGGAGCCTCTTTAATGGGAGTAACTGGTTCAGAGATTGTAGCAGGAACTGGCCCAAAAGAGTAACAAACAAGAACAAAACCCATGAAACATTATGAAATTATAAAAACTCTGGACATTCACTTCATAAAGATCTGGAAAATGATAACCTCTCTGAAGCACAAAGCGAACACGTTTAACCTTCAGCTGAGGGAATCTGATGCCCCTGCCCTCAGGTACCAATTTCTTGGAAAGAGTTGTAATTGACCGTGGATTCAGATAATGGTCCATGTGAAGTGCCCCTGAAATTTCCTCATTCTCCGATTACCCGAGCTGAACATTTATACCAAAGTAGAACATGCTCATCTTGCTGAAAAGCTTATCTTTGGAAGGAAGCATCAGAGTACTTCAGAGCAGAAGAGGCACTTCACCTGTAAGACTGCATCTCTGGCTAGTACCTAGAGAAAGCCTGACTCTACAGGGATACTAATCATTCTTAGATGAAAGGCACACTGAAGGCCAGCATTCAAAATCGCTTTCTAACTATGTGGCCACTAGCAGCAGCCTCAGTAACATGTTCTGATTGCCTCCTAGAAGCCTGGCAGCCTCTATTGGTATAAGAAACAAACTCCTCTGACTGGTTCCCACTACCCCAGTCTTTCTGAACTTCTCTCCCACTCTTCTCCCAAAATGATTTTCCTTGAGCGATTTTTCCATTTTTAGGTAGAAAAGAAAATAAAAACACAAAAACAAAGGAAGAAAAAAAAGAAAGAAGACTATTATACAAACACTATATGCCACAGAGGGTGGGTATTGTGGTCCAGTGGGTTAAGCTGTGGACTGGAATGCCTGGCTCAGGTCCCAGCCCCTCTGTGCTTCCAATTCAGCTTCCTGCTAGTGCACCTGGGAGGCAGGTGATGATGATTGAAGTACTTGGGTTCTAGTCACCCACACCAGAGAACTGGATGGAGTTCCAGGATGGCTTCAGCCTGACCCAGCCCTGGCTGCTATGTGCATTTAGGGAGTGAACCAGCAGATGGAAGATCTCTTTGTCCTTCCCTCTCTGTAACTCTGCCTTTTGAATCAATCATCTTTAAAAACAATGTTCAGGGAAAGTGAAATTGTTTATTTTCATGCAAAAATGTTGTGGAATCTATGCATGTGACAGTCTTCAGAGAAGTTCCTAACATCCAGAGTATTTGAAGAAAGCCACATGTGGACTTCAAAATTTTTTGGCCTGAATAAAACTTCTCTTTTAATTCCATTTTCCATAAACATCTGAAGTTTCCCTCATATGACCCAGAAAGCCTAAAATAGCTACACTCTGGGCCTTTATAGACCAACTCCTGACCTGGATACTTACTATGACTTACCTGACTTTTATAGTCACCAGGAAAGAATTTCCCACTTGTACAAGCATGCACTCATTCTCTACCATATGCATCCTACTATATGCGTTCTCTGAATGATGAGAAGAACTGGATACGAATGAAATTAAATAGATCTTGAGAGAGAAGATCTAATTTAAAAAGTATATGGATTTCAGGTCTCACACCATCTCCACAACCCCTGTTTCCTGGTCAGGTATAGAATCAGCTGCTGACCCAGACTGGACACTTTACTAACTTTATCTGCCCCCACACAGTGAGGATCCCTTAGCCAGGACCTACACATTTACCCAGTTCAGTCCGAGGTGCTTCAGGACTTGGTGTAGGTTTAGGTTTGGGACGTGGGCGACGAGTTCGCTGAGGAGCTTTGGGAGCTGAGGGAAGAAAATCTCAAGTTAATGAAGTGTTTTGGATTCCGGAAGCCGGGGATAGGATTCTCTGTGTTATGATTTCTTGAGTTTTAGAAATTTTTCTTTTCAATGTGAAATATTTGCCCCCAGTTTTGGTAATGTGTTTCTTTACATCAACAAAATCACACAGAAACACACACTGTTAGATCAGGAGTATTTTAAGGAGATCTCAGAGATTCCTGAATGGACAAACCTTCTAAAATCTGAGTTATGGTAGTGGTGGGGTGGGCATGGGGAGATTCCATCCCAATGCTGATGAATATAATTTAATCAGCCTTAGGCAGCATATTTTTTTTCTCATTACTAAAACAAGAAATTACATAAAATGACAAAACAAAATCATGCAGATAGTAAAAATATAGGGATTTAGAAGTGCATAAGAACTGAGTCACACTTAAACAGCTGTGCCAACGAATTCTACATAGATCAAGGACAGACACCTTTATAGCCATCCTTATTGACTGTGTATGAAACTCAGCAACACAGAACATGATGAAAATGGTACATGGGAGTGAGATTCCACAAATTCAAAGACATCGCAAAGCAGACATGTACACTGAACTAAGCACACATACTTGGCCCTCTTAAAAGACAAGACATCGTTGCAGTACTCTCAGATATAGTAAGAAGAAACAGAATACTAGCTGACACAGAAGACTGGAGTAGTGGGAGAAGCTGTGGTTATGATGGTGATGAAATGTGTTGGTGATGAAATGGGCTAGCAATGAGCAGAACAAGTGGACGCCACTGGACGGAAAGTATCTTTACCTAGTGTCATGCCTGGAGCGTCAGTCGTAAGAATGACTGGTTCAAGGATTGTGGCAGGAACTGATCAAAAGTAACAGAAGAAACCAAAGAGATTTTGTGAATGCAAGAAATGTCAGAAAATACATCTTACCAGTAAAAATAGTATTTCCAAGACTATATGTTTTTATTATCTTAAGAGAAAGGAAATATAATTTTCTTCTTTTAATACTTCTCCAAAGTGTAACCACTCTTTGATTCAGAAAATAGTCACCAGCTTTGAGTTTCGCTGAGCCACTCACTGAGGTCTGAAACAAGCTCTCACTGGTTCATTTTTGATTTAAACTAGCATGAATGCCTATAGTATACACTGGAAGATCTGGCTCATCATCTTTTTAGACAAATATATGGTAAAAACACTAATACTTTTGTCAAAGTTAAAAACATATACAGCATGTACTGTAAGCACTAGTGGATGATGGATACAATAAACAGTTCACATGTCTGAAAGTAAATATAGTATGGCAGACATACCCTATCATGATCTCCAATAATTCCTACCTCTTGGTATTGACACCTCTGGGCAACCCTCACTCCAGTCCTTAAGTGGGTACTAGACCTGTGAGTTGCTTATAACCAACAGAATAAGGTGAAGGTGATGATGTCTCCCTTGGTAGGGTTATACTGTGTGTGTCTGTCATGCTGAAACAAGGAAGAGGGTGGAAGGGTGATACGGAGAAGATGGACTGCACAAAGGTGTCAACTCTTGGAGGAGGGAATTATTATGGTCAACCTAGGGTTGCCTGCCACACATAGTAACAGCCAAAAAGGGGAGCTACAGTCATTCAGAGACTAAGTCCTCTGTGATCACAGGGTATTTAGTAAGATGAAGAACCACTTCTCAGTTTTTAATCACTAGGCTGGGCATCTTCAGTCCAAGAACAGAAAAGCCTTGGTGCTGGGTAGAAGTAAACATCACTGAAGCCCACTGGGTGACCTTTAAGCTCTTAAACAGACATCCCAGAAACCCTTTAGTTCACCCTATGAGCCCATTCAATAGAGAGCATCAAGTTATCCTCAGTCTGGGCAGCCAGCTCGGACACATACCCTGCTTGTCAGCCTTTGCCCCTTGTCCTTCTACTCATCCAGGTTCTGTGCTGATTTCCTCTTCATTATCTTGGATTTCTTCCATCTCTAAATATTTACCATGCTCTGAGCATGCAGCATTTGTGCTGTCCAAGAAATTATCTTGTATTTGCATGAACATACCATCTCATGTTACTTTGTCTGTTCATGCAGGAACAGCTTTGATGTACAATTATCATATCATCTAGTTAGTAAATAAAACATTCCAGTGACTTCTGCTGTTTGGAGAAATTGGTATAGGGGAATTAGAAAGGTAGTTGATTTGAACTGATTGTGCTGGTTCAATGGCATATGGAGCAACTTTAAGATACAGAGTTAAATAATGAGGAAAGTAAACAATCTGATCATTGATAAAGATGACTACCAAGAAGGGAGTATGAGCTACTCAGCTACCTTACTGTTTTTTTTTCATTAATCAGTACTTTAATTCTTAGACACACAGGACACGTTCTGATATATCATGAGCACAGAGCTTTTAGAGTTCCAACTGCTTGGATTATTTAAACTAGGTGTCACATATTTACCAAGTTTGGTCTGAGATGCTTCAGGAGAGGGTGTGGTTTTAGGTTTGGGATGTGGGCGACGGGCTCTTTTTGTTGTTGTTGGAGCTGAAGAAAGAAAATTTAGGATTAACATGGTGCCACTGGTTCCATAAACTGTGAATAGGATGATATAACATGGCTCTAAATTTTCTAAAGCTTGTGAGAGATCCTTGTCATTTTGGTTAGAAGTCTTCTCCTTTAGTACAGTGACAGGGAATCATGCATAAGAATTTAAGATTAGAAACCACCTCTACCTTCTCAAAAGCTTCTCTACCCCCAAACTGGTTACAAATCACTGCCGGACTTGAAGGGTGTGAGAGACATTCAAACCAAGCCTCCAGTACTCACTTGTAATTTAAGATGACTGGGCTTGGGCAGACTTTTCACTTGCTAATTTACTAGAATAAGCCCAGAAAATTCATTGAAATATCAACAAAGCAAAACATTATGTAGAACTTTAAATATAGAAAGTAAAATGCTTAAATAAACTTATGGTGTCATCGTTGATACTGTATTTGTCTAATTAAGTGGTGTATATGGTGAATAATATTTGGATCTTGGCTCTAACAGTACTGCTCCAAAAGACTCAGACTGATATGATCCAATTTCAACCTGGAAATTTATCTTAAATTAAATCCATGCACTTCTCTGTTAAAAAGAAAGCCTTCAATATTTTAGGATGATTACCAAAATAGAATGACAAGGAAGGCATCATTATCTAGATAGCACCATAGCTAAGTCTAACAATGAGTAAGAAAATGTACTTGCTTGAAGACATAAAGAGTCATTACCTAAGGATGTTTCAGGAGTAATAGTTGCATAGCCTGTAGCAAAAAATGATCAAAAGCAATTAAAAAATGTCAAATACACTAGAAAAGCCAGCAGATTCTTTTTTAAAATGAACTTGCACAGGATAGCATTGGTTCTATAGCCAAAAAGGCTAAATTTTAAAATTCTTAAGAGGTCATACATAGGTTTGTTCTTATGATATGGCTATATCCTTAGATCTCTACAAAGTTCTGCCTGTTTTTATATTATATGATGACAGAATATACTACTTAAATTTTTTAAAGCATCTGACACATTTAACAACTATGGGAAAACTGTAAAAGCATAATTGGTAACACTGTATTAGAAAAGCAAGCTGCAGGTCATGATAGATGCAGTTGGTGCTATGTGTAAGCAGATGCAATGATGAATAATTAAAACAGATAATGTTCTTTTTTGTTGAGAGTCTACTTTGGAATAAGACCAGGGCATTTGTCCAAACAAAGGCATACAATGAATTAGATATATTGGGTCACCAGTCCATGGAACTTGTTAATACATCTCTCTGTTATCAGGACAGAAAAGACCTGACCACAGAGGACCGGAGAGAATGCTGTAGCCAGTTGGCTCAGATCCCACCACTGAAGTCAGGCATTTAAGGGCCTCTTTGTGAATTCATCCAAAAGCAGCCTCACTGTCTAGCTACGCAAACAATTGCCTTTCTCACAATCAGATTGCCCTTCTAATTCCTCTTCTTCTGCTGTTACCCACATATTGGGACCTTCCTGCCTGTAGATAAGTCTCCTGCTCATCCCACGAACATTTCTCAACTCTTACAAATTTCAAAGTCCACAGCATACCTACCAGCCCACAGATCTAATTCTTCCTTAAGAATTAATAATATGACTAACTGGTAAAACAAGAAAATTTGCCTTTGTCCACATTCTTTTATACATACTTATGAATAGTCTAACATGAGAGTATCTTCCTTCCTGAACTAAGCCTGTCATTTGTTATTTCTAAAACTTTCCTCAAGGATGCTAATGTTGCATTTAATAAAATATGTGACTAGTTGAACTAAATATGCTAACAAGGTAAGTTTTTGTTGAATCAGAATCAAAGAGAAAAATGTAATTGAATGCTAGAGAAGCAAAGAAAAACACCCAGGATCAAAGAACTCCTTATGCTAGCAGGGCAACTGCTTTCTGTGACTTCACACTTTTACTGTCACAGGAATCACAGGCTGCCGTGAAACTGCAACCCAGTATCACATCAAGGGGGTTCCACGGGGGCCAGGAACCACATATTATTTACCTGGTTTAGGCTGAGGTATCCCTGGGCTTGGAGTAGTTTTATGTTTGGGACGTGGACGACGTGTTCTTGCTCGCTGTGATGTTTTTGGAGCTAAAGAATGGAAACTGGTTACTGTAGTCTTAGGATTCCAGAAACTGAATAATGGATTGCACATGACTATAGTTTTCTAATAATTTTGAGAAATTCATTTTCAGTTTGGAATTTGCTTATGGTCATCTATATTTAAATTTTTTTGTTCTACTGACAGTTCTGAGAAAAACAGAATATGTAACATTACTTTAATATTCTGAAAACTTTATTCGTAAGTTGCTGGGATCAGTTTTTGAGAGGGCCCAGACCAAGGAAAGTGAGATATACACATGTCAACGTTACATTCCAGGGGAACCCAGGCTCACCTGCTTTTCAGAGACTGTACTTAGAAATTACTTTGCTTAGGCACACATTCCACTGAAAACTATCAGAATCAGCACATCTCATTTCCCCAAATCACTGGCAGATAATAAAAATGCTCTCTGTATCTTCAAACAACAGAAAGCCAGATGCTTACAGAATTGTAACTGAAGGGTATGGGCCAGGGACCTAACTGTATTTGTAATTCAGCTTTAAAACAGAGCACTACTTGACTGGTGGCAGGCTCTGCAAAGCACTAGGACAACAGGACAGTATGGGAGACAGACGCTCTGCTCCGGATGTACAGACTGATGACCAAGGAACTTGTTTTAAATCATCCATTCCAAATGAAGAATCTAGTTGAATAACAATAACAAGAGGATAACGAGAAAATCTTATGACAGAAAACACTTTTTCACCCAGATAGTGATGGAATAAACTGGACAGGGAGCAGAAAATGCATGAGCTTAAAGAGATTACCTAATGTTGTGATTGGAGCCTTAGTTCTCAGAACAACAGGTTCAAAGTCTGTAGTAGAAACTGATCAAAAGCAATACAATAAATAATGGGGATTAAGAAATACAGAAAATTATCTTAAAATTTATCATCTTAAACCTAGAATGTTTGGTAAGGATTTCTAATCCTGGGAAAATGGTATTATCCATTTGTCTTATAACATAGGCACACCCTCCATACTGTGCATGCCTATGAGGACAATGATAACTATGTTGGAAACCCAGCTCCAAGAAAATCTAGTTGTCTGATAGTTAACTTCAAATTATTCTGAAAAATTACTATGAAGACTTTTGTTGATATTCAAAAGGCGTTCACTGTCATTATTAATTTGTTTTGAGGTGTGAGTAGTCAGAAATAGAAAAATCCTTCCAATCTGTTTATTGGAGGTTTGTGACAGTGGTGCAGAGCTAAGTTGGTATCTTTTGTTCATACTACTAATAAATGTAATGTTGCTTCTTAGCATTTCTCCTTATTTATTCATTTATTTCAAATGGATAATTAAGAGATAATTATTCAAGTTAGGAAGTAAGATGATTAAGAAAATCTGAATGGTAATAATTTAGCATTTTGTCTGGATAAACAGAATTCTATATTTCTATCGTAGTCAAATTATGCAAAGATACAAATTAATAATTATAATTCTTTGGTATTAAATTAGTATCTCCACTTATTTTTCATTAATCTAAGAAGATTAAATGTGATATTCAAACATCACCAAAAGCCATTATTGAATTTATAGAGACTGATTTGATCATTCAAGACATCACAGCACAAAGTTGACTTAAGACACAAGTGAAAATGTCTTGTGTACTAATGGCATACAGAAGAGATGGAGGAAACCAGAACAGGACAAAAATGAAAATCAAAACTGATTGCTTTCATACAAAATCAGAAAATCCCTACTTTATTTGAAATTTAATGTCATAAGATGAATTTATCAACAGAAAGATCTGCTTGCATTTGAATATTACAGAATCAAGAAATAAGATACTTTTGTTAGAGATAATTATATACCTTAGCAAGCACCTTAAAAACACACCGAGGACAACATCTAACCATCTTGTCCCTTCCTATATCCATAAATTGTGCACATATGTAAACAGGTTTCAAAAATCTCCAAGCATGTGGGAATGCATGCATAGGGCACCTGTGATTTTGACAGCATCGAATGCTACAAGCAATTGGGATGTCTCTGAAGGTGATCTAAGAAAGAATAGCATTCAAGTGCTATATGCAGTGTAGCAGCTGAAGAATGCCTAATGATGCTGAAAAGACCCCTGCAGAATACATTAACTAGTTTTTGGAAATGAATGCAAAAACATGTCGAATGGTAATTGTACACAGAATACAGATAATGATAAAAAGAGTTGAAAGGGGCAGCTGAAAAAAACATGGACAAAGAAAAGGAGGCATTGTTACCTATGGTTACCGGGGGAGCTTCAGTCTCAAATGTAACAGGCTCAAAGACTGCATCAAAAAGTAAACAGATAAAAGCAATAAAATAACTTTTAAGTACTCATTGATGTTTAATTCAGTGGATACAGAACCTGGTTTATTCTGAGTTAACAGAAATTGCCTTGTTGCTAGGTTTATTATGATATGATCTCTCAGCAAATTAGAATTTTATATTAATTAGAATCTTAGGCAAAAAGTTTAATTGCAAAACAGTTAAATTTCCAAAACTGTTCTAGAAGTATGTTCTTACATAGAAGAAGATCTCTGCTACTCGTTATTGTTTTAAATGCCAGGAGGATATTTTAGAGAAAGCCAGGCCCTGATTATTAAGTCTTTTTTTCAGTTGCGTCTGTAAAGGAAGAACACAGGCTCAACCTCCTGTGTGTCCTCTATAGCAGTGATTACTAAAACCAAAAACATTCCAGATATAGGAAAACCAGGTCCTACTCATTACAAATTCAGCAAAATAGACCTAAAAATGCACTGAGAAAATACAATTTGTCAGAAATCAGGTCTAAAATTTACTAATTTTCTACATATTTTGTTATTAATGCTAAAATAGCAGGGTGGCTACTTCAAGAAGGTAATCAACAGAATCATGATATTTGGAATTCCATGCTCAATATGACAAATCGTAAACATTTTTAGCAAAATTTCCCTCCCCCCAAATAAGCTTGTTATTATAAAGCTCGGGAATTTGTTTACCAGATTTAGTTGGTGGCATGCCTGGTTCTGGTGTAGCTTTGGGTTTAGGAAGTAATTGCTTTGGCGGTATTGAATCTAAAGAAAAGAGTGTGCTATAATTAGAGTTAGAGTTGAGCTGTGAATGTGATAATGAATATTAATTATGTAGTTTTCCCATTTACAGCACAAGGCACTGAAAGTAGTGATGGATTCGAGGTACATCTGGTCTGTGCTGCCTGTGGTTTTAAGTCTCTCAGATGTTTTTGACACTGAAGAAAAAGTATTAAAATTAGTGTAATCGCCATGTTGTGACTGTCAAATTAAGAATGTATATGCTGAGAAAAGACACTATATTAATTCAATGAATACATAAAAATGAATTCCAGGGATGTGAGAAGGGTGGAAAAACTGTCCATCTTAACTATGCACTTGTGTCGTTAGTGTTTTCTTAAAGAAAAAATCCTCACAAAATGCTCAAAATGTGTCTTTGAGCAAAAGTAATGAAAACCGTCATGACTTCTTTCCTCTATAATTTCCAAAAGGATAAAGTATATTAATTATATTTCTTTGACTGGTTTTCTTCAATATAAAACCAGTAAGGCAGAAATTTGAAAACTGCTTAGGAGGAGACCTGGAAAACAGTCCATGAACACTTGAAATTACACCTGAGATACAATGTTCCATAGCTACTGGTCGCTGGAATTCTCCAAAATAAAGTAGTAACAAACTGAAAGGAAATTTTAAGAAATTATACTGAAATAATGGTTAACAGTATTAATATTAAACCAATAGAACCATCCTGGGACTTTTAATGCTCTCAAGTTACAAAAACTGTAGCTAGTTTTATACTGGAGCTTAGACCAAGAAGAGCCTCTGGTTGTCCAAACATAATCAAAAACATTTTTCAAATAAACAAAGTAGGCGAAGAAGCCATTATTTCATGCAGATTTTTAACAGAGAGAAAAATTTTACAAGTTGAAGAGTAAAGCAATGAAATGATAACCATGGTGCTAGAAGGAAACATTGCCCTTTGTTCAGTCCAGCATGAACACAGAAGTCCCTGTTGAGAAAGAGTAGATGGCTTTCTCAACACTGGACTCATGGGATAGGAGGACATAGGGCAACACAAAACCAGGAAGTTGTGTCCAAGACCACAGACCTTCCCTCAGTGAGCACAGCAGATTCTTCCAGAAACGTGAGGGGAAGCGTGGGATGAAATTATGAGCGGGTGGTCAGACTGCAACATGCCTTAAGTAGAAAGTGGGAAAAGCAAAAAACACAACTCGTGAAAGCAGCTGGAGAGGCAGATTACCGACTGTGGGCACCAAGAGCTCCGGTTGTACTGTGGCAGGTTCTCCAGCTACAGAAGCAAAAAAGCAGAAACGCTAATTATGTCAAGAAGTAGCACCCTGAGGAAGGAGGCATTACCTTTCAAGCTAGGATAGTCTACCTTGACTGTGAACTTTTTCTCAATGTGATTTTTCCCATTTACTCCCCTTCTCCCCATTGCTTTCCCATAGAACATCCACTGGGAGTATGCATCCTAGGTAAGATTTTTAGGTGCCTTTAATAATCCACTTCATGCGTTAGCTTTCTATTATGTGAAAATAACTACAAATAAATATGTCATTTATAAATAATTCATATATGAATACAGAAAGTGAGGACAGGTACTCGAATATAACAATTGACTATGCTGGTTCCTAAAGCCCAGCGACATGTGTAGCTGGTAGTGATTAAGTCGGAAGCTCCATTTCCACTCTCTGTATTAACTGGAACATTGAATATCACATTTACCAGGTTTGGACTTGGGCACATCTGGGCTAGGTGTGGTTTTGGGGCGGGGGCGACGACCTGGTCTTTTGGTCTTAGGTGGAGCTGAAGAAAGAAAATCAACTAGTTAATACAGGAAGGTGGCTATACAGACTACGGTACAGATGACACGTATCTTCGAAGCACACATGAGCCCTGTGATTTATGGTGCACACATGTCCTTCTGTTTTGCAACTTCCTATCATTATTTGCCCAGTTAAATGAGTGCTTGAATTTTTATTTTTTTGGCCAAAGATTTATAAATGGTCCCAGGACAATCTCCTTATGTTTTTATTCTGATGTTGAAAAATCTCAAAATTTTGTACAGCTTAGAGGAGAGAGTCATAAAAACTTTTGCAGGAATTTGTTCAAGAACATGAGAAATGTTGCTTCTGAGAAGCAACCTAGGGATAAAAAAAAAATCAAAATTTATTTTGCCTAAGAATTGAAAAGAAAGTTTTTCACTTTAGCAGTTAAAAAAAACCCAACAATTCAACAATATATGAGAAAAGATTTTACATTCAGAAATTATTTCCAGGAGGGTAATTTCTTAGAAATGAGATCTATTGGGGTGGGCGTTATGTTGCAACAGGTTATGTTGCAGCTTGGGTTGCCTGTATCCCCTATTGGAGTGGCAGATTGAGTCCTGGCTACTCTGCTTCTGATGCAGCTTCCTGCTAACACATCCTGAGAGGCAGCAGATGATGGCCCAAATGCTCAAGCCTCTGCCACCCACTCGGGAGAGCCAAATGGAATTCTGGGCTTCTGGATTCAGGTTGGCTCTGCCCTGGCTGTTGCAGGCAACTGGGGAGTGAATCAGTAGAGGGAAATTTTGTCTCTCTCTGTATGATTCTGTCTGTTTCTCTTACTCTCTGTTGCTGTTTTAGGTAGATGAAAACAAACATTTAAAATGAGACATAAGATACACATACACACAAGTTTTTTTTTTTTTGTTTTTTTTTCTGGAAGAACAGCACATATACACTAATGAACGCTAATGTATTAATGCATTAATGTGAGTCTGTCAAGACACTAGGAAAAGAGGAAACATAGGTCACCTACTCAATAGCTGTATTACCTAATGTAGTTGTTGAAGGCTTGGTTCCCAGTGTTCCAGGTCCTAGGACTGTGTGAAAAACCATCAAGAAGAAATCAAAAATCAAAGAAAATGATAACTAAATATCAACTATGTTTACTTTGTAATTCCCACGTTAAACAAATATAAATGTGAAACATTTGTGTGCACAGAAATGTCTTTTCTATTTAAATAAATTCCTGCATTTTTAGACGAAGTGAGCAAAAATGTGGTAAGTTTGGAAAGAGAAATGGGAAAAAAGGGCACAATTCTATTTTGGAGGATATGAATGTAATAAAGTAACGAGCAGCTCATGCTATGAGGGAAAATAAGGGCAACTGGTTAAGAACACTTTTTGTTGTTGTTCTTTTGAAGAGAGAGAGGCTACAAAGATTGGGGTCAGTTTCTCTATTTTTCTCTTCGAATGGGTTTCCTAGTGACACATCAAGGTATTTAGATCTGGAAATAACAGGTGCTTTTCAAGAAAATCTGCAAATGGTAAGAGTTTTCAAAGTAAGAAAAACAACTCCCGAAGTGAAAGCACAAATATGTAGCAGAGAAGCAAGTCTCCACCACTGGAAATAACTAGGTCAGAACAAGTTGAGGAGAGACTCCTCAAGTATAAGGTGGGTCCGTAAAGAACAGGTTTGATCGCTATGTCTTGTGTGGCTTCTGCGCAGCCAGGCACAGGGTGCATGATTTTGCAAAATGGCTGGGAAAAAGTTCTGAAGGACAATTAAGAGACTTTTTTTTTTTAAATAAGCCAAAGCTAAGGACAAAGTTGAACACTGGCACTAAGGAAAGATCATTCTTTCTCTCCATCTTTAAAGGAAGCTTCATTACCTATGGTTGCCTGTGACGCTGGCAGAGTCTGAGGTTCCAGGGCTGGAAGGAAAGCAAGTCATATCAAAAGCAATGCTGAGGAGCACCGGGCAATGTAGACATCCTATTGTCTTAACCACGACACACGTCTTCGCGCTAGTGAAGGACTGGGTTCACCTGACTTATGAAAATGAAGATTGGTCACCCCATGGTATTTCCACAAACCACCAGAAAGGAATTGAGAATTCTCATATTTGCTGCAGACCTATAGCCCAACATGCTACAGATGGCCCCTGGTGGCCAAGGAAATGCTAAATGTGAGGGGCTCTGAGGGTAGCATCCCATCACCTGTCACTTTGGTTCTTGCAGTACAGCCAGACTCACCCAAGGAAGTGGGAAAAGGCAAGAGACCCACCAGATCTGTTCCTGCTCTTTTAGTTTTGAATGGTCTCCACCTTGGTTGGACAACATACTTCTGTTTCATGAAAGACAGGATTTAAACCTAAGATCCAAAAGGAGCTACATATATTCAGATGGCATTCTCCATACTTACTGGGATCCACCGCTAGAAAATACACTGTTTTACATGGGAAATTTAACCCACGTTGGTTGGTAAATCAAGGAGTCCAAAAGTAGTCTCAGGCTTCATAAAATGCTGAATTGAATAATAAGTATTTGGATAGATAAACCCTCTGATCTTCGTTCAATCTGACCATGATTAAATTATCTTAATGCTGAATGTAGTTTAGTTATAATATCTATTTGGGATTTTTAAAAAGAATAGATTTCTTTTATTAGGTTTCTTACTATTCTACAAAATAAAAAATTATCTTCTTTCAAAAAAGGAAATGAAAAACTATTATTGAAAAAAATAGGTGAAAATTCTTTGACATTTTTCTTCACAGAAATAAAATAAATATGGCATTCACTGTTCATCTTAAAAGAACTTACACCATTCTGCTACTGATATATTTCTAGTATTATATTTATCAAAACTTTGTCTGGACTAGGGAGTATGGCAGCTTTTGGGGAACAAAGTAGTGACTAAAAAAAAAAAACTTTACAGCAATTAGCTTTTATATGGCAACTAGACTGATTTTAGAAACTACACAATATATCCATAAAAACAACAAATAATGCAGAGAGACATTTCACTTATTCTGAAAGCAGTGCAGGAAACAGCAACCAGTGCTACCTAGACCCGCCATCATTCATGAGCATGTTTCTAACCCAAAAAACCTTGTGTTCTTGAGAATATAGAAGAGCAAGAATTAGGTTTGAAAGAACAAAATTCAAAGGCAGTGACTAAAAAAGGAACAGAATTATGATTTAAGAACTTGTCTAGACAGATTATAACAAACTAATGGCAACCAAGAGGTGATGTATCAGAATAAAGTACACATAACAAAGTAAAGATTGTGTGTGTGTGCATGTATGTGTGTATTAACAGGGGGAGGAATGTGAGGAATGAATATTTGAAGATATTTTCTATAGGAAAAGGGGATTCACCAATACATGAAAACACACACAGAAAATAGCAAAAACAAACTCTTCAGAAACTTTGACATTGTCATCATGTTTTTGATCCAACAAAGTTGCCTTCAAAAGTGTAAAAAAAATAAGACTTGGTTTTGAGAAGACTTCTCTATTTTAAATCTTAAGGGGCAAGACACAAAGGTATGAAATGTTGCATAACACAACTGAGTAGCCTGCAAATGACTAAGCCATTCACCTCAGCATAAAAGACAAGGATAACTCATTCACAATGCATGTCTAGTAAGGAACACAGATACAATTCTATCCACCATGTAAGAGAGCTCTATGACCCAAATGCCTGTAATTGGGGGACTTTCCCTACTTTCAGTTCATTAAAAGGTTGAAGGGTGGAATGTCATGGGCACCTTAAAGATTGAAACATGAAGGAAACAATTTTTATTGGATGACACAGACAAGCCAGGGCATGATGGTAGGTGGCTGTGGCTTCTTAGAAATGTACTGGATGGTGCATATGAAACAAATCCAAACCAATGTGGATTTTTACTCATTAACTTAACCACCAAGGAAAAACAAAGGAAAAGCAGCCTGTATGGAAAGTGAAATGGAAAAACAGGAGAGTGTGAGAAGAGGGGTGTGAAGGGCCACGGATGACTGAAATCCAAGAGCTTTTGGTAGTTTATTTGCCTTTCTGAACCTTGGCTAGACATCAAAACCCTCAGCACATCTATAAAGGAGGCCTTCCCTATAAAGTAAAAAATAAATAAAATACAGCTTCAGAAGCTAAAACTCAGCAAAAGTTTGCAAAGATCCAATCATTACTCTGTGTGGACCACTTGGGGTTGGCTTGGGCCAGCACAGGGGGAGGTGTGGATTCTGAAGTGTTGATACTTTGCTGTTAGGGCAAACAGGGTGGACATTCTTAACATGATTAGACACTTTAGAAATCAAAGGAATATAAACACATTAGCTTCCAAATAATGTTTTCCATTTTAAAATGACATGTCAAATTAACAAGTTTCTTTGCTCCAACACATTGGAAAAGAACAAACTCTCTAGCCCTTATTTGTGTTAATGAATGAATTTCCTCTCAGAAGACTTTTATTCGACATCACTGAAATTCATAATGTAATTTACCACATATCAACTGTAACTAGCATTTGTAGAAATCTTTTGGTGTTTTCAAATTTTGTCTTGCAATAACAGAAACCTTTACTTTAGAGAAATATTTATTTAAATGTAGTAAACAAACCATGTAGTAATATTTCTTAATCTGCTGGTAACAGCCATCTATTCAAAAACCAGCAAAAATATAATGGATGCTACCTCATTCCAAAGCCATATAAACATGATTGTTAATAAATGTACATTAAACCTTTCTTTCATGTAACTGTCACATTCCTTAGCATATTTCAGCTGCTTAGGGCTTTTTTTTTTTTTTTTAAGCTTAGCTTTACTTTCTCCAAACAACCTCTGCAAAGGGAATTTTTTCATTCCATCTTGGAGCTCACTCCCTTGGTCAGTGTCAACTCTTCTCTCTTTGCCCAACCTCTAATATCCTTCAGTCTGCCACCTACATCTGGAAATCCCACTGTTTCTTTAGCTATGGGAGCTTTGTTTTCTGAGCAATTACAATTTTCTTCTTTACCCATTTCATTGCAAAAATAAATCATGCCCACTTAAGCAGAAAATCTCTTGCTTTCATAATCCTATTGTGTAAACAAGCCATTAATGGAAATGCAAGTTCAAAGCCATCAAGCATTATAGTGAGAAATATACTCTTTTCAGAGCCAAGGGTTTAAAATGTAGATAAACTCAAAGATTTGGTCATTCAACATGTTCCATAATCTTATGTAAGGAATTGTCTCTGTTTCTAGTTATATTTATAGAATAACTGCTCCCTCATTTTTTTTTTCAAAAGAGTCTTTTTTCTTTAGCAAAACAGAAGTCAGTGCTCAGAAATCAGCCCCAGTGTGTGGGCAGATGGTCTAGTAGATAAGATACTACTTGTGATGCCTACATTCCATATTGGAGTACTTGGGTTTAAGTCTTGGCTCTACTTCTAACTCCAGCTTCCTGCTCGTGGGCACTTTGGGAGGCCACCCACTGTGGGAGACCTGGATTCTGGGCTTCCATCTGGCCCTGTCCTGGCTGTTGTGGGCACATGGGAAGTGAACGAACTGATGAGAACTCTTTTTTTTTTTTTTTTTTTTTTTTTTTTTTTTAGCTATTTTGCCTCTGCTTCATATGTAATAATAAAAAAAGTGCTAACTTGGAAGTCTTGGAGCACTAGAAAAATCTAACCCTTTCTGGTGTTGCAGCTGAGAATTTAGAAGGCCCCAAACAACAAAGTTATTAGAGAATGGAAACCCTTCTCCCCTTTCCAGCTGAAAAGCTATTCCTCATTGTGCAGAATTCCAGTCAGTTGTGGTACTAGGGAGGACTTTGTAGTCCTAGACAAGGGGATCCTCAATCATTCACATCGTCAGATTTCTGTGTTTTCTCTCTGATGTTCATGAACATAAGGATCCTCCACACAGCTCAGAGCAACACTGTGATAATATCGAAGCAGCTGGGTAAGATGAGATCATTTCATTGCAGTTTTGCACTTTTCATGGAAAAAACATCTGAAACTAATGTGAATATCAAAAGTTCTTGCTCCAAAAAGTTGCAACCCTACTTTTAGAGTATTAAGCAGTTCAGGGTAATTACCGGGTCTGGTGTGTATCACTTCTGGGCTGAGAGGTAGTTTAGGTTTCAAAGAAATAAACTGTGTTTTACTGGGAGCTGGAAAAATAAAGAAACAAAGTCATCAACAAATCAATTTTTAAGCATTTCAATGTCTAAAACCACAGAAGGAAAACCTAAAAATAAACTATACATTCAGTGGAAGGAATGCATCATCTTGGAAGATTCTGGAAACATCCCATTAAAATAATATTTCATGCTTCAGTCACATAGAAGCATTTAACAGAAATACAGTGAAAATTTTCACCCTAGTTTAGAAAAATATACTAAGAGTAGATTTAGCCCCCAAAAAATCACAAAGCCACTAAATTAGTCACAATAACCTTAAAAAGTAAAGACAGTGATTTCAACCTAAGATTAAGGAAAATCAATTATTTTCCACCGTTCCTTCATATTTCTCAGTCACAGCAAAGTCTTTAATCACTTAGGGAAAATTAATACTGATAGGTATAATGTCATAATATGAAGTATACAGAAATGCTACTTAAGGACTGTTAAAACACAGTACATAATTTTTCCGAATGAAGTCCAAAGTTGAACTTGAAGGCCTTTCTCAAAAAATGGAGAACTATATACAGGACCCAACTTCTACTATGACCAAATAGACAAGGAAGCAGTTGTGGTTCACCAACTTTCTATGGCACAGAATGGTGTCTGAATATTGAGTTCAGATCCACCAATAATAAGGCCAGCTACTCACAGTCATGACACCCATGCAGTGACTATACTCTCCGTGATATTGAGCTTTGTCCAAATGAACCACTTAGAAAAGCTATTGGCTCATTACATAAAAGCTGGGGTACTAGAATTTCCATGGTGAAATGAAAAACCACATTAACTAAGGACATATTATTTTTACCCAGGGTTGTTCGTGTAGGTTCAAGTTTTTTAGGAATTTTAGATGTAATTGTTCCAGGACTTGTTGTAGTTCTTTCTGGTAATGGAAAGGAAAACAAATATTAAGATATCCAAGAGATAATAAAAAGATCTTTGCCAAGAAGGAATGGGATGATCCTTTTAAAATCCCATTGTATTTAGCAGTATTAACGTCTACAGTGAGTAAAGTTTAGGGACAGAATTTTTAGGCTGTCATCACAGGATAGGTCACACAAAATTGTATTTATATTACAGTGGAATAAACAAAGCCTACATTGTCAAGCAGGACTCTGAGTATATTAAACTGTATGGTGTAATACATGCTGGTCTCCTCTTTCCTCTGTCCAAATCCTATATATATTTTGAGGTCTATATTTTCAGTTCTTTCTTTCTGGGAGATTCTACATAAATATTGTAGTCTCAGAAGTAAGTTGCATAATCTTATGCTGTCCTCTCCTGTCGTGCCTTATCTTCTTAAGATCGTAAGTAGTTTGAAAGCTGGAGTACTGCCTGCTCCAGCTTAGTCACTGCCCTAGAGCAAAGCTGAAAATGTGGCAGGCACCAAAACAAGCCCCGCCCACCTAGACACGGCTTTGACATAGATGCAGACAACAACGAAATGCCTCACACTGTACATCTCACTCTAACGCCATCAAGGTAGGGCTTGTTTCTAGGTTTATACCAATATTCACCTATTTAAATATCACATAATTTTAGTAGAATTTATTGCAGACATTGTTTTGGAAATATTGCATTGTAAATGATTGCTAGTTAACTTCAAATTTTATAATGAAACTAACCTATTTCTATCACATCTTTTAATGAGGAGATGGATGCTATCTATTTGGAGTTAAATATTCTGAAAAGGTTAAAGAGACAATCATTTACCAGGTTTGGTTCTTGGTGTTTTGGGCCTGGGGCGTCGTTTATGTGTAGAAGGGGTAGATGTAGTTTTCTGGGGAGCTGGAAGAAAAATATTATAGCCTTGATAAATGACATTTCTCGGGTGTTAGCTGGATCGTGTCTATAGCTTGTAAACATCTTGAATGCAAGAGCTGTGCTTTATACACAGTAGACAGTAAGTGCTGATTGGGCTAAATGGAACTGAAGACATATCGTTCAATTAAATGGACTGGGATGTGAGTATTGCTGAGGTATTTCAGAACACATGATACAACCAAAAATCAAAAAGGATGACACTGGATAGCAAAGGGAAAGATAAAATCTGGGATTTAGAACTTCTAGAAATTTCAGAACTTTTTAAAAAATTTATTTGAAAGGCATAGAGAAAGATCTTCTATTCACTGATTCACTCCCCAGATGGCCAAATGGCTGGAGCTGCACTGATCTGAAGCCAGGACCCACAATCTCCCTCTGGGTCTCCCACACGGCTGGCAGGAGCCCAAGCCCCTTGGGCCATCCTTTGCTGCTTTACCAGGCCATTAGCAGGGAGCCAGATCAGAAGTGGAGCAGCTGAAACTTGAACTGGTGTGCCATTGCCCCAAGTGGTGGCTTTACCCACTAGACCATGGCACTGACCTTGAAATTTCAGAACTTATAATTATCAGTGCTGGCATGTGGTACAGTGGGTTTGGCCACTGCCTGCAATGCTGGCATCCCATATGAACACCAACTTTGTTCTAGCTGCTCAACTTCCAATCCAGTTGCCTGCTAATGTGCCTTGGAAAGCAGCAGAAGATGGCCCAAGTGCCCCACACCTCTGTGGGAGACCTGGATGGAGTTATAGGTTCCTGGCTTTGGCCTGTCCCAGTCTAGCTGTGGCTATTTGGGGAGAGGACCAGGAAATGGAAGATCTCTGTCTCTCCCTTTTTCTCTACAACTCTTTCTTTCAAATAACTATATAAACCTTAAAAAAAAAAAAAAAAAAAAGGTAAGAGATGACAGTCCCTTGGACCAGTGGAATGATAAGGGATGACTAATTTATTTTAAAAAATTGTCATCTATAATTCTATTTTCCATTTGGCAAAGCTGGAAGAAACACAGGAAAAATAATTATTTGAAATATATAGATACCAGGATTACGGGAATTCTTTGAGGATTACTGTAAGGCTAAATATGATGGAAAATTCAGTTCTTTGAAGCATCTCATGGTAGAAAACGAAGGGAAACATTTTGTACTGAAACTATTCTGAAGAGGCCAACATGACTGATCCCTTTTGGTCGCTTCACCAATTCTTTTGAAGCACATAACTACACAATGTCATTAGTTACCAGATGTTGCAGGTTGCCCTTCAGGACTGCTAAAGATTTCCAGTTTTTGAGGAACAAATGGTGTTTCACTTGGAGCTGAAAGTACAAACACCCCGCCCCAACAAATGATTCCAGTTAAAATGAGGTATTATAAGAATTTTAACATGCTTTTAAATGACACACAGCACATGCCACGAGAACATGATGAAGGATGAAAAAGGCAGGTAATCTTGAGAACTGGTGGATGAAATGACGACTTAAGGTGGGGACAAGGCTAGAATGGTCATTGTTCAGTAGCTGACTCCAGGCAAGCTCAGTACACGAAGTGAGGTGAATCATGCCACAGACACGTGAGATGAGAGGACGTGGGTGATGAAGGTCCATGCAGTTTCAAAGCTTTTCACAGCTTTAGGGATGGAAAAGACATCATCTACTAAGTCAGAAATAAAAGAGAGCCCCAAATTGAACAGGAGACGTCTGCATTCAAAAATCTAAGCATTTACATTTAGAAATAGGAAAGAGATACATGATTAGATGTGATGGGATGAAATGGTCATTTGGAAGAAAGGCATTCACGTGGATTTTTTTTTAATGGGAAAGAAAGTATGAGTTTTCTGTTAAAAACATTACCCAGTGTTGCCCTTGGCTGTTCAAGAGTTCTAGAAGTTTTAGGTGGGACAGAATCCAGAATAGGCTCACTTGTTGCTGTTGGAATAAACGTCAACATTTATAAAAGCAGAAGGTCCCAGGAATAAAATACAAATTCATGAGTAATAAATCATGCCTCACATGAAGAAAAACATCAAGAACACTTGAGGGATTGCTGACCACCATTTTTAAGCTAGTGATCCATTAGGAGTTGAAGATGAACTCACTTCTTGAAAACATACACACTTCAGATATTAGAAAGCATGATAAAACAGGGTTTCATTTATTCACCTCATTTCACATTGGTTTTCCTCATTTCTTCCCTTCTGCTTCATGAGTTTGAACTGAATTCACATTGTCTTTTTTCTTATTTTCTGTTGTTTAAAATTACTGACCTTTCTTTTTATCATGTGATAAGTGATGGCAAGATAAGGTCACACTTACGAAAAACGACAGACACATGCCTCTGCCTGGAAGAGACCTCCTACAATACCTGATTTAGTAGGTGCTTAAGAAACACTTACTAGAAGGAACTATTGGGCTGGATTTAACTCATTATGGATCAGTAAATGGATGGTAAAAATGACATCCAACTGCACATCTATAGACAAAAGAATGACGTGATTGTTCCAGAGCAGGATTTCTCACCCTAGATCTATGATGTTTAGTGCTGTCCTTTGCCCAGTGAGAATTTACTCTTGATCTCTATCCACTAGATGTCCAACTGCCCCAAGCATTTGCCTGGCATTTTTTGTTTTACAGAAAACTTTTTTTTTTGGACAGGCAGAGTGGATAGTGAGAGAGAGAGAAAATGTTTTAAAACTAAAAAACTTTGGAGCCAGCACTGTGGTGTAGTCCTACAGTGCTGGCATCCCAGATGGGTGCTGGTTTGAGTCCCTGTTGTGCCATTTCTGATCCAGCTCTCTGCTGTGGCCTGGGAAAGTAGTAAAAGATGGCCCAAGTCCTTGGGCCCCTGCACCCATGTGGGATACCAAGAAGAAGCTCCTGGCTTCGGATTGGTGCAGCTATGGCTGTCGCAGCCAACTGGGGAGTGAACCAGTAGATGGAAGACCTCTCTCTCTGCCTCTCCTCCTCTCTGTGTGTAACTCTTTCAAATAAATAAATCTTAAAAAAACAAAAAAACCAAAAAACTAAAAAACCTTTCTAGAAGGACTCCATGCAGTACAGCAATAGGCCATTACACCACATTCCCTCACTGGCGATCCAATGCATCTGCATCTTCCTCATGCGGTAAAATTTAAATTCACTCTGGATGTAAAGAATACTCACTGGGAAGTATGGGTACAATTAGTCTCCCTGACAGATGGTTACAACTCCCTGTGCAGCTCTATACTTTTTTTGCTCTGCCAAAACTAAAAGGAACACCTGAGACCCAGAGACAGAATTGAGAAGCTAGGTATACCTGTGTGGGGTTCTGCTATTTCAGGCTCATCTGAAGATGTAGGGCTTGAGATAGCATCGTAAGTTGCTTAAAAAACAAACAAAAAAAAAGGTAAAACAAAGAGATGTTAACTGTGATCAGTTCTGAAAGAGTTCATGACATATTCTAATGCTGTGTGCAAGACAGTTTTATCTAGGTGCTAGGGGTGTGGGCTGCTGGCTTTGCAACCAAGACTTGCTTTTAGTCCTTCTGACCCTAAATTGCAGGGCTTTACAAAGCAAGCCTTAGCACTGGTCTCTGAGGTGATGTGAACATAGTGTTATATATGTACAGGGAAAAGGTGCCAGCTCCAGATCAAAGAGCTTCAAAGAGGATAAAGATAAATAAAGTCAGACAATGGTGTGGGGAGAGGGTTCTAAAGAAGGAAGCAGCAGCCACACTGAGGCTATCCACACAGCCTGCTGCTCAGTCTTCCTGCTTAGTAAAAGTTCCCATCCTGTTGACTTTTGTTTGGCCAGCACTTTGCATGTGGCCCAGTAACTTCTCAATTACCAGCTTATTCAACCCTTTTAACACTCCTGAGAACTAAAGGAATTAAAGTGTTTCCCCTAATTCATAGATCATGGAATGTTATCTCTGTTTGATAACGAAGTTGAAGTCACAAGGTGTTTTCCAGTCCATCAATAGGACCAGGATCAGCATGGCTGGGACATGGATTATGCTGGTACCCTCCCTCCCGTCTTGTATAGAGGCATCTTTCTTCCTATGTTCCTCTATGGAGCCATGACCCCTTCCACAATCTAGGTGGATTTAAACATCAATTTTATATTCCACACAAAATAAAGAAAGCAGGATGAGTCTTAAAGACCGAATGATTTTAATAACTGGACAATTTTCATGTTCATGTTAAGAGTTGATCCTGCAAGCAAAAAATCACATAAAAGTGTTCTGTTTTATATACAGTAGGTCGTTGCTATGGCATTGAGAGGGCTAGGGAAAGCATGAACTCCTAGGAGCTAGATGAGACCTTCCTTGCTCATTCAAATGGGTGGACAGAAAAAAAAAATATGAGGGCATTCACAGGAAGGCTTACTGGCTGGGGTTACTTGTAATTCAGTGACACTTTAATGATTTTCAAGCACGCTGGCTGAAGCTGTAATAAAGACATCATACCACATGTGACATCCTCTGAAACCAGAGAGTATATTGCCCCATTTATTGAAAAGGTAGGGAGCATTTCAGCTTGTGAAGGGGAATCCACTGCTTTACAAACCTTCAAAAATAGATTATTGCAAGCTAATATGCACTCATATTCTGAGAATATGTCTATTATATTACCCTGTAAAGTGTTCTTTATTTACCCTAGCTGCAATTTTAGAGACAGTAAGAATCATTTAAAGAATAAAAATGTTGGCAGTTTCTAATCATAGGTGTGCTTTAAGCCAATTTTAAGTCATGGATGCAGCAGACCAACTCTATTACTAATTAAACTATGAAAACATTTTCCAATTTATACTTAATTCTCTCCTACTAGATGAGTACTTATGAATAGCTTAGTTCTTGTAACCTTCGAAAAATTGCATGACTGTCTTTATGTTATACTAACTCCCAAATTTTCCTTTCATCTGGTGACACTGGAACAATTTTCCTATAGTCAGTATTTTTGTTCTAAACGATGACCCTTATTTACCTTCTTTTCCCTTATTCTCTGTATTAACATTCCTTTCCATCCTGGAGGGTCCAAACTAGGCTGCCAATCTCACTCAAGTTATTCCCACAAAACATTTATGGAAAAAAGAGAAGCCTACCTTTGACCTTCCTCCCACAACTGTGGCTCATGTCTGGACATTCCCAATTGTTAGATCTCTTACAAATATTTTCTCATTTTTTTTTCCTAAAAAGATTGTCAATATAACACAATTGTCCTTGGTATATGTTTCTGTAGTTTCTGAGAGTTGAGAAAAGGAGTGCTTAAAACACACCATTGTTCCTCAAAATTTCATGTTGTTTGAGTAGATTTGAGAAACCCATCACTACCTCACTTTATTCATGAGCCACTCAGATCCTTTAACTCACAGATAATCAGAGCAGAGGACAGGGTTGAAAACGAAATGCTCTAAAAATCGGCAACTCTTGATCTCTTTATAAAGCCTTTGTACTCATACATGCAAGTTTATACTTAAGTAAAATTCATGAAATTGTTAGGCCTGGTTTCTAAAGGTGTGCTCCAGCTATAAGATTGATAAATAGCAAAAAGTTGGGGGTCTTGTCTTTTCAGGTATGCTACTGTACTGACTTATGCTGACTTCAGTGGATGAGGCACTACAGCTATCTGACATGAAGCAGAATCTTTGATCTTACATTCACAGGATCAAACGTTATAGAGGCAATATAACACTAAAAGGGAAAACGGTAGTTCAAGTAAAAGCTTATGAGAAGCAATATTAATTTCTTTTGAAAAACCGTATCACTTAACAGCCATAACTAAATTTTACTTTCAGATTTTTCAAAAAGAAAATATAAAATAACCTGCACAGTCATTTACTCTACAACTTCCTAAAACCACTTCTCTTAGTGGGTGTTTTTTTTTTTTTTTTTTTTTTTTTTTTGACAGGCAGAGTGGACAGTGAGAGAGAGAGACAGACAGAAAGGTCTTCCTTTGCCATTGGTTCACCCTCCAATGGTCGCCGCGGCCGGCGCGCTGCGGCCAGCGCACTGCAACGATCCGAAGGCAGGAGCCAGGTGCTTCTCCTGGTCTCCCATGGGGTGCAGGGCCCAAGCACTTGGGCCATCCTCCACTGCACTCCCTGGCCACAGCAGAGAGCTGGCCTGGAAGAGGGGAAACCAGGGCAGAATCCGGTGCCCTGACCGGGACTAGAACCCGGTGTGCCAGTGCCGCAAGGCGGAGGATTAGCCTATTGAGCCACGGCGCCGGCGGTGTTTTGTTAATTCTATATATTTACTTTGAAAAATGGATTAGATGTAAATTCCACAACAGGCTGGCGCTGCGGCTCACTTGGCTAATCCTCTGCCTTGCGGCACCGGCACACCGGGTTCGAGTCCCAGTCGGGGTGCCGGATTCTGTCCCGGTTGCCCCTCTTCCAGGAGAGTTCTCTGCTGTGGCCCGGGAGTGCAGTGGAGGATGGCCCAAGTGCTTGGGCCCTGCACCCCATGGGAGACCAGGAGAAGCCCCTGGCTCCTGCCTTCAGATCATTGCGGTATGCTGGCCACAGCGCGCTGGCCACGGCGGCCATTGGAGGGTGAACCAACGGCAAAGGAAGGCCTTTCTCTCTGTCTCTCTCTCACTGTCCATTCTGCCTCTCCAAAAAAAAAAAAAAAAAAATTCCACAACAAAAATGCATTGGTATTGTCTTGGAAAAGCATGATGGCACACAAAGCATTTCAAATGATCAAGAATTCATCACTTGATTTTAATCAATTTCCCTGCAATCAATAACTATGTGAAAGACTTTCCTTTTGAAAGATCTCGGTGAATGAGATCCCAGTGGAAAGAATGCGCCATTGGAGAAGGAGGTATCTTTCTCTGAAGGGAGGAGAGAACTTCCACTTTGACTATGGCTTTGTCTAGATAAGATCAGAGTTGGTGAACTCAAAAGGCTTCCATGGCCTTGACAGCTCATGACAAGAGCCTTGGGTGATTACTGACATCATAAATAAGAGTGTCAATTGTTAAATCAACAATGGGAGTCACTGTGCACCTGCTCCCCTTGTAGAATCTCTGTCCTTAATGTGTTGTACTATGAGAATTAACGGCAAAACTACTACTCGAACAGTACTCTTTGTGTTGCTGTGTGGATGCAGTCTGTTGAAATCTTTATTTAGTATGTACTAAGTTGATCTTCTGTATATAAAGATAATTGAAAATGAATCCTGATGAAGAATGGGATGGGAGAGGGAGTGGGAGATGGGATGCTTCCGGGTAGAAGGGAGATTATGGGGGAAAAAGCTGCAACAATTAAAAAGTTGTACTTTGTAAATTCATATCTATTAAATAAAAAAAGACTTTCCTTTTTCACCATAAATTCTCAGGCAAAAGATTTCATTAAGGTAGAACTAGGCTGTCATACTCATGAAGCACTCCAAGGTTAATTCATTCCAGAGCCAGGGACCTAGTGGCTAATCAATGGCATTTATTGACAAGATGTCCATTAAAATAAATAAGTTTGACACCTGGGTAATTGCATCTCTTCAAAAGGATCAATGACATTCTGGTAAAAAAAAATGAACATATTTTGAAATTATTTTATGATATACAAATCTTTTTCTCAACTATGCAAATGTCTGTCATATGCTTGTGTGGCCATTTCGTGCCATGGAACTAGGATTCTAAAAACATACACAGAGCTGCAATGAAAAAATACAAGTAGAAGCCTGAAGAGAAAAACACACCACCAGAGTTCTCCATACCATCTAAATACATGAAGAAAGCTTTCTTCAGCTAATGGAAAAACAAAATGCCTTTCTGGTTGGCCTCGAAATTTGTAAAAATATTGTCTGCACAAAAATGAAATCAAAGGCTGAGGCTATAAATCTCCACAAGGCCACAGGGAATTTGCAAACCATCTGCTATACTTGAATTCTATTTTCCTGCTCTCAAAGCATCAACACCGCCACTCATTCGGACTTTTCCTCCTCTCTAGGGTTTCATCAAGTTGGGTGGGCTAGATACGTGCTAATCAACACCTCAAAGGGCAAGCAATAAGGTCCACATGTAGATTACCTCTTTCAACTGCTCCAAGCAAACCGTTTGTGAATGAAATTTTCCAACCAATATACCACTCCTTGTGCATTCTCATCACTTCAGCTTTCAAGTCTTTTACTGATTTATAATGCTTAAGTATATACTACAATTGATTAGTTCTGCAAAGTATTAAAACAATTTAACACTGAAAATAATTAGTGAAGACTTTCTAAAGGAAGCTCCCACTATGCTTATTATTTATTTGAAAGGTATGGGGAGAGGGGAGAGGGAGGAGGAGACACACACAGGAGTGTGGGAGGTAATAGATCCCATTTGCTGATTTACCCCCCAAATGCCCTCAGCAGCCAGGACTAGGCTAGGCTGAAGCCAGGAGCATGGAACTAAATCAACCAGCATCTTCCATATGGGTGGCAGGGACCCAGGAACTTGAGCCATTACCTTCCACCTCCCAGGGAGAAATTAGCAGCAATCTGGGATGGGAAGCAGAGTGAAGATGGAACCCAAGCCCTGTGATACTCTAAGAGCGGGCATCCCAAGCAGTGTGTCAACTGCTCTGTCAAGTACCTCTCAAAAAAAAAAAAAAAATTAAGACCTATCATCTTCAGTCCTGAGATTTTGTATATTGAAGTCTCTAAGAGATTACTACTGTTTATGATTCAAGAAGAAATAATTATACCACAAGAAGCCTTACTAACAAGTCACAGTAAATTTGGAATTTATCTGGACATTTTGGGGAAGAATAGGTGGAAGGGGCTCAAGGATGAAAGCAAACATGCTGAACCATCCTGGTTTGCTACCATTTTCTTTTCATTTGATTTTGAAATGGCCTTGGTACCGTTTTTTACAGGGATGGTCAAGTAAATTAAAGAGACTTAACCATGATGGCACCATCAAGCTACAAACAACTCCTTTCCAATTGCATCCCCCAACCCCTTCTAAACTGTATGAAGAGGGGTGATAGATTCAGAGCATTTGTATTGCTGCTCCCATCTCTGTGTTTGCCTGCAGAAAACACAGTAAGTTGGTCATGGCATCATTTTCCTCACTGAGCCTGGACAGTGCCTCAAAGCCCAGAGTGATCCAGGCCACCATTTGGAACAAAGAGGGACTCTGTGATGAGATTCACCATCCCTGCCTTAGAGCTCCCAAGGGTGAGATGTTGGTCCTCAGGGGAGCAGGACCTCTGGGAAGGACAGTGCACACATCTTGACCATTCCACTTTAACATCATTACTGAAGCAAAATAAAAACTCATGGATTATTTGGTAGCCTCATTTATACATGAGCATTAAGTCTTGTTTTTTTTTTTTCTTCCTTTCACTAAATAATTGAGTAAAAGAAATAAAAATTGTAATGATAGTGATGACTGACTATACCCAGCAATCTAGGAAGTTTGGGATAGCTGATATGGTGGGAGATGGGATGCAGAGAATGTAAGTTTATGGTATTAAGGAGGCAATCCTGGGGTATCCTTTATGTACTGTTGAGCTGTCGCATCTCACGTTACAAACCCTGAGTGTGCAGCATGACTCAGATAAGTCTGTGTGCATCTGGGGAGTGAATCAGTAGATGGCAGCTGTTTTTCTATCTCTCACTAAAATAAAGTAAAAATTCTAAAAAGGTAAAGGATAATGGAACTAAACGTTTTGTTGTAAAAATTTTTGAAATCCATGTATAGTTTTTCTATAATACATTTTTCATGAACTTTGTGAAGACTTCTATATGCATGGGTTTCAAGTTTTTTTTTTAACCAAAATAAATTTACCTTTTAATTCTATTTTCCATGAACTTTATGAAGTATTATCATATTGTATGATTTGTACATTATTTCTATGGCTTAATGTCATAATTTTCTGTTTCCACAAAATGGAAAATTTGTATACTATTTTTATTTTACAGATTGGAAAGCTGAAGTTAACCTTCTGAGAGGTTAAATAACTTTAAACATATCATTTAACCAGTAAATAGTTGAACTGGTTTTTATCAGCTCTGTCTCACCTGGTAGTTCACATTTTCATATTCATATTATGAACAAACTTAAGGGCCTGGTGAGCCCCTCACGCATCATTTAATGTTTCTTACACAACTTAGTAGCATATGGCTCCCATAAAAACATTTAATTCTATCTGTTGTGAAAGCTGTTCTCAAATATTCAAAGCAAGGTCTATGATATTATTTCACTTTTGACATGGTATGGCTTGGTATTGAAGAGAAGAATGAACAAGTCTAGTTTTTGCTCTTCTACCTGTTCAGAGATAAACCTCACACTTATCTTCTTAAAAGAACTCTGTCAGCTTCCAGGGACTTTGGAAGGCTCAGCATGATGGTAGACACAAAGCTCTTTGAATCCATTAGAAGAAGGCTGCCATGTAAACGCTAACTGTAGGATTCCAGTGGAGAAGTGATCCAACAAGGATGTGCTCATGAATGTACCTGCATGATTCATCTGAGATGGAGGTATTAAGAGGTTTTTTGAACTCACTTTGTAATTACACCAAGAGTATATTTATCTGGCTACCTTCCAAAAGAGAATAAGAGTGATTCTATTGCATTGTCAAAAAGACTTTTTCCTGAATGATTGTCACAAGCACTTAAGTATTTCTAAAATGTGGTCAACTTTCTTTTAATACAAAACATAAGTAATTGTACATTGTGGTATGTAATTATAGAACATATTTATTTCCTTTACATGCTTCATGGAAAATTATATTTGCCAAGAAAATAAAAATAAATCAACCCTACTTAAACATACTTTATAGAAGGTTTAATATAAAATGTAATTCCAAAAATGAAATCACAAAATGTAGCACTGATGGAGGATTACAGAGTATGGGGCCAAGGTCAAATAGACCAAAAGTGGGGAAGAATGTATTTGATGACTACACAACTCAGATATCCTGGGATATTCCAAACCTCAAATATCCTGTCTCATGGTTGCCAAAAATTACTGAAATGACTCAGGGATTTCAGTATTTAGCATGCAAGTTAGAATTCCCATATAGTCTTTTATATTTAAAAATGGTGCATAAGCTTGATAATACTCATTCTGATTTTTTGATGTAAAATATAAATGTGGAACACAAATCCAGTAAACATCATAGAATAAATTTTACAAGAGGCAATTATAAATCACATTTAATGGTTGATCAAGAGAAGAACATCCAGCAGTTGGCCTGGCATTCACAGGTAGGCTGTGGTGGTTTCCAGTTAAATATCAACAATGTCAATCCCATGCTACATGAGACCACTCTGTGATTAGCATGGATCAAAACAAGAACAAGACCAGTGTGTAATCATGTGGAACACAGGCAAAAACATAAACACTATCCAGACCACAAATATTACCCTCCTCACATTCTAGCTAATATGGGACACTGCAGTTTTTTTTTTTTATCAATCACAGATGCTCATCTTGCCATCTAGTAAAGAATTATGAGATATTCAATCTTGGAATTATTCCCACTTTTGACTGTGTTCAATACAGAGCAAAACTATACTTCCTTGAACCCTCCCCCCCCCCCAATCCTACAGTAAGCCATTTCTGACTAAGGGATCCCCTAGTTCCCTATAGTCTGTGTCATCCACCGTTGTAATGATAAACCAAAATTTGTTCAACTATAGACTTATTTTGCTAGTCTTTGGCCGAAGGAAACTGATACTAAATATAGATGCACTATATCAAAATGGAGGAAGCAAAATGCATTCATTTTACTATAATAATGCCATTAATACCAGTTGAGATATATTGTTTCTTCAAAAGATAAAACTAAAACTAAGACTAATGGTTTTGAGGGCCAGAATTCAAGATCTATCTCTACATATTTTCTTAATTCTCAATACATGGAATCAGGAAGCTATCTGTTAAATGGAAACTAAAATAATCACATATGTGAATACTAAGTAGGAAATAGAAACATAGTGCATGTACAAATTCACACCAAATCAAGAGAAACAAGGATGAAATGAATGGAAGGATTGCATAACCATATCAGTTCTTTAAGTGACAAATAATGTATATGTTGCTAAATTTTAATTTGAAACAACATAAGTTAGGAAGATGTCATAGAACACATCCTAGACTGTATACAGGAACACTGTACATTAGCAGAAGCAATACAGACTTAATCATCCACTTTGAGAAGTTAGTCTTAAGTTGAGGTCTATTGTCCTAGTGTTGATCCACACCTGATGTAAAATATTACAGACTATAGTGATAAAGTAAGTGCTTCTCAAATCTGAATGCTCATAAAAACCACCCAAGGATCCTGTGAGAGATCTTGTGTGAGAGCAGATCCTGATACATTCACAAGATCTAGAGTGGAGCCCAAGGCTCTGCCTTTGCAACAAATTCACTAATACTGCTGGTTCAAGGACCATTCCAAGTAGCAGAGATATAAAAATTAGAAGTTATTAGGGCAGGCTAGGAATGTCAGGCACCAGTGCCCACACCTAGAATCATCACCTAGTATATTGCTGTAGCAGTCCACAACAAATCCCAACCTTTTGTCCAGAGGGGGTTGGGAGTCAACAGCTTAAAGTTCTCTGGCAGCCTAGGGTGGTCCTGGAAGTACTGAGGAAGTTGAATAATAAGGCATCTTCCTACTGCATTAACCATTGTCCTTGTTCCACCAGGGCAAGACTAGAATATCCCTTTTCTTGGATTAAAGGCAAATATCTCCTTTTTGTCTCTGTGATTCTGCAACCTTCACTCCTGAACATATCTTTTCCACTCTTAACATCTGGTTTGATGCAGGCTTTATGTCTAGTTCATGTCATAGGCACTAACAGGTCATAAATGGTTTCTTGAGACTTTGGTCAGTTTGCTCTTGAAGAATCATAGAAGGCAAATACTAGATGCTGCTTAAAGGAAACCTGGAAACCCTACATGATATCCCAAAAGTTAAGAGATGAAGAGGCCCAAGTGTTTATTTTGCCTGGAGGCCCCAAAAGCATTTCGTTTGGGAGATATGGCACTCTTGAGAATATGGTGGTTACAGCCAGACCTGCCATGGTACAGCAGATAAAAACCTTACATATGCACCCAGGCTAGTTTCCATTTGTTACAGTACAGCTGCACCTGTGTGATGGTTAAATGAACTAGATGGAGACTCATTATGAAACCCTACCAGCACCCAGATTTTAGACTCAGATAAACTGAATTGCTGAAGGTGTTTCTCCCTTAAAAAACAAAAAAAAAGGAGTTTATTGGGGGAAAACCTACAGACCGGAGGGAAGGGGCAAAGAAGGAAAAGAGGGAGAAGAGCATACGAGAGTATAAGAGAGAGAGATCCAGAGACAGAAAGAGAACAGAGGTCAGGAGATGGAGAGAAAGAGAGCCACATGTTCAGGGACAGGTCTTTTTAAAACTTTGCTGGCAAGGGCCGGTGCCACGGCTCAATAAGCTAATCCTCCGCCTTGCAGCGCTGGCACACAGGGCACCGGATTCTGTCTCGGTTGCCCCTCTTCCAGGCCAGCTCTCTGCTGTGGCCAGGGAGTGCAGTGGAGGATGGCCCAAGTGCTTGGGCCCTGCACCCCATGGGAGACCAGGAGAAGCACCTGGCTCCTGCCTTCGGATCATTGCAGTGCGCTGGCCGCAGCGCGCCGGCCGCGGCGGCCATTGGAGGGTGAACCAATGGCAAAGGAAGACCTTTCTCTCTGTCTCTCTCTCTCACTGTCCACTCTGCTTGTCAAAAAATCAAAAAACCACTTTGCTGGCAGGGGTGGGGTGGGCAGGGAAGTAGGAGCAGTGCATCTCAGGATGGGGGTGGAGCTGACACTGATAGATGGGCCATGTGGCCACCTGGTGAAGGTATTTTTGCACCCAGTGAGTAGGAGAATCACATCATAGTAAGTTCCAACTTGAGGTTCTCTGAATTGGCATGGCCAACATTCAAGTGAATTCCTATGACTGGAAAGTAGGGGAGAGTATAACAGACATGCACCTTTAATTTGATGTCATATTGAATCTTTTGCTAGATCAGAGCCTGTTATACTCGACAGAAAAGACAATTTGATTAATATCAATATGTCCGAGGACTGATTCTCAACCTTTCCCAAACCAAGCCCTCTATCAGAAAATGCTGGCATGTTTAATTTTTATTATATTAGCTTCTAACTACATTATGTCCTACATGATATATACCTAAAAATAAACCATAACTAGAAAGTTCACAAAAATGAAAATACAAACCCGAAAACAACAAAATTACAGAAGCAATCAGAAAGGATGATTTCTGAGGTTTTCTTATCATTCTCATATGCTGAATATCATCTTTAGCTGACTTCTAGGCCTCATAGAAAAGACAGGCGAAATTTGGTTGAAAAGTCTTTTTAAAAAGGGAAGGCACTCCAATTAATTTGAATGGTGTCACACAATAATTATCAAGAGAAAAAATAGTCAATTACCCCTTTTTACAAAAGGGGAAACCAATGCCCAGACAAGTAGAGAAAACAACCAAGTCCACGATTAGTGGGAGAGCCAAGACTAGAAACCAAATCTGTAACTCCAAAGAACTGGTGTGCCCTCTGCATCATGACATAATCACACGCTGCAGAAATCAGTAGAACATCCTCCAGGTGGTATGCTCTCAAACATTTTGTGAATTATTTTGCTGAAAAAGAAATACCTACCTGCAAGTGGAACATTAATCTCACACTGTTAAATCAGAAGCAGGATGATAATTATCTGTGGTACTGATCTCATGCCACTAATGAGATCTTTAGAAAAACCAGTGTGCCAACTCACAGTTCATGTTCAGCATGTCCAGCAATTAAAACACATCTCTAAACCAAGTGCAAAACCATTGCGCTTTTGTATTGGGGGAAAAAATGGGATTCATCTAAGTAGCAAGAATGCATTATAGGCTTTCCACTTACCACAAAACATATCTATTAAGAATTCTATAAAAATAGAAACAAAGAAGTTAACATTCTTGGTATTATGTATTTTCTTAAAAAAGAATGCAATTACCCGTTTGAGGCCGAGGAACTTTGGAATCTTCAGATCTTTTAGCTGTTGGTACAATCCATGGGGTTTCACTTGATGCTATATTGAAAAGAAACAGAATTTGCTGACTGTGTTTTTAGAGGAGAAAAGAGAAACTGGTTGCTGGTATGGTTAAGTGGCTACCAGAGCCTGCAATAAAAAGCACCATTAATCCAATGAAAAGTCATTAGACATTGGGAAGAAATCAATATAAATCAATCCAAAAAGCATTTGATTAGCAGCTAGAAAAAGACCAGAGTTTGGTGTCAAACTCATAGTACTTTTAAGGACAGAAAACTAACCAAATGGGTTTTGTAGAGTTAACAGACTCTGGTTTTTACTAAATTGGTAGAAAACCCAACCCAATAGTTAAGTTACTTTTTTAAAAACCAAATTAACCACTTGTCTGCCTGAGTTCACTGAATTCATCAGTGCGGTGAGGTTTGCAGAGATAGAACCTGGTAAATGCCTGCTACAGAACTAAGCAATCACCACCCACTCCTGCAATATCAAAGGTAAGGTGCTCTTATTACCCAAGGATCCCTCAGTTTTCTCAAAAGGGAAGAGTGTTTTTGCCTCAGGAAATTCTGGAAGCCTTTTTGGAGCTGGAATGAAATACACAGGGAAGTTATGACCTGAGGTACAAGTAACAGAGAAAAGCTTTTAAAATCTCAAGCTTGCAAAAACAAACAACAGTAACAACAAAACACACAAGAAAGCAAATTGTATCATGTAAGGTATGGAACCTTTACTAATATTTATGTTTCAAAGCTGGGTAATATAATTTAATATAATAAAGTTTCTTTTATAGATTTTCACAATCAAGTCACTAAATCTGAGTTTCTGGGCTGGTTTTAACCACCCTTATTAAAACTCATTTTTGATTCTTCAGCTATCTTTACAGGTGTTCGTCACATATCTCACTTGAATTCACACCAAGCACACATACATTTGAGGTAGAAAATGTCCAAATAGGGGCCAACGCTGTGGTGCATGGGGTTAAAGCCATGGCCTGAAGCGTCAGCATCCCATATGGCTGCCAGTTCTAGTCCTGGCTGTTCCACTTCTGATCCAGCTCTCTGCTATTTCCTGGGAAAGCAGTAGAAGATGGCCCAAGCCCTTGGGCCTCTGCACCCATGTGGGAGACCTGGAAGAAGCTCCTGGTTCCTGGCTTCGGATTGGCGCAGCTCTGGCCCTTGTGGCCAATTGGGGAGTGAACCAGAAGATGAAAGACCTCTCTCTCTGTCTTGACCTCTCTCTGTAACTCTTCAAATAAATAAAATAAATCTTTAAAAAAACAAAATGTCCAAATAGCTTTAAAAATAGAATTTTGGCAACTACATGGATTTATTTATGTTTCTCTCTCCATTTAAAAATACTGCACTCAAAGAATTCTAAGAAGCAATCTGCAGAAATATCAATATATTTTCTGTCAAAAGTGAGAATTAAATAAAAACATTTAGAGAAAATGCAAAAATTACCAATCTTTTCAGTGACACAATGATTTTGAATTAGAAGAATCAATATAGAATCAAAATATGATCACCCAAAAGATAAACATCCAAAGGATTTATAATAGGCATAGGCAGACCCTCTTTGGATCCTAAATTGTAAAAATTGTGCCACATTTAAAGGTTTGGATGTTGGGAACTTATTGTGCTCTAAGTCATTAGTTGTTTTGTTCACTGCAAAGAGATGAATTTGAGTAAACTGTGCTAAAGCATGCATACAATTTCCAAGGTAATAAGTTGCAGCATTTAAAAATTTTTACCTAGAGTGCTCAGTGGCAATTCAAACTTAGGTATTAGAATTGTTTGTGATATTTCTGGAGTCCTTTCACTGAGAACTGCAATAAAGAATAATGTGTTAGCAACCTCTTGACCAGGGATTTCATGTTGTGGTTTAATCCTGACTGTGCACTGCATGTTTCACACCAGAGACTCATGTGCACACTGAGCAGCCTATGCCTTTTGAAGGAAGAAAGGGATCTTCCCAGAAAAGTCACACAGATGAGAAAATTTGAAGGTATATGTTCAAAGTACTGCAGAGTATGAGGGAAGAGCCACATCACAAGTACACAACAAAATACATACTACTCCTTTTCTTCAGGGGAAAAGAGCCAACAACAAAAGCAGGTTAGAGTCACTTGGGCCAAGTAGTAACTAACATGAATGACAGAAAATTCTTATGAAAAAATACAACACTTTGGGGGCTTCTCCCCAGGTTTAGTATGCATAAGACTTCCAAAAGCCAATTTAAGCAGAAAGGGTAGACAGAGCCAAGACTTCCAGGTTTCCCCATTTCTCCAAGCTCTGGGCACTAAAAGGCTGGTATTGTGTCTGCAAGCCCAAGAGACTGGTTAAAATGGGCACACAGCTGGCCTCTACCATCCAGACCAGCCTAAACCATCAGTCATCAGGATTAAGGCACATTGGTACCTCTTCAATAGGGTGGGTTCAAGAAATTGGAAAATTACCTCCAGAAGGAGGGAAACAGGTGGAAGAGGAAAGGGGAAATGAAGAAGCAAAGAGCAGGAAGAGGACAGAAGGAGAGGGGAAAGAGAGTGGGGTACAGAAAGGGAGTTAGGGTTACTTTCCTCAGTATTGGGATTTGTATATGTTTTAAAGAAAAAAAAAAGAGTTCTCGGAATTACCTAGGGTTGTTTCTGACAGGTCTAATGCACTAGACACAGTGGGTTTAGTGGTTCTTGGTACTGTTTCAGGCGTCACTGAAAGGTAAAAAAGACGACTTTACAAATTAAGATAAGATGATGAAGCAATCAAAGATCACACCTTTTGTTGCCCTTGAGAATTAAACTAACCTTTATACAGCCCACTGCTTTTCAAGCTGCCATTGTCAAGGACCCCTTGGCTCGGTGGGTGAACTGACACTCCACCCCGACCCCTCTCCTTCTGAGTTTGGTCCACTTCCTTTGTGCTCTTAAATAGCATTGTGCCCCCATCTCCATTAATACATTCTGCTTAATCATATTTTTTTAATTTGTCTGCCTTTTTCTTTATGTTCAAGGCTTAGTGCAATGCTCTAGTATTGATTTACTGTTACCAGTAGTAATAGTGATAATAACTGAACACATGAATGAATAGGTGGGCAAATAACAGAATGACCCAAGGCTAAAAGATTAACTTAAGAGTTACTACAGCATGAAATTTCTCCCTCAAACTGTGATCCATATGTGAAGTTTGGAAATAGGCTGAAATTGGGACCAGGAAGATCAAATGTGTGGACACAGGATTCCAATGTTTAATCATAGATGCTGGGTTAGGGAAACAAAAAAGTCAGGTAAATAGTTTCAGAGAAATAAGAACCAAGATCCCTGAGATCTGGAATGAATCGTTAGCTAGAAAATCCCAGAATTTTTCAGGGTAAGTACATGAAATAAACACAACACTGAATAATACATTGTGGTGCTTTGCCTAAGTATTTCTGAAGTGGAAAATTCTGAGGAAGGTTTGGCAGCAAACTGAGAAATCTGTAGACTCTCATCAGACACTGTGCCAAGAGAAAAAACATAATTAGGCAAACTGGGTAAAATCTTCGAGGCAGAAAAGGACTTGGAGTCACCCCTTGGGTTGTGCATACACTTTTTTTCAGGAATTTCATCCAAATGGATTGTCCCAATAGCTTGAGTAGCTTCTACTTCTGTTCCAGTGCCCATGAAGGTGGGGATGAAAGGTTCATTCTGCTCCTTATATGGAACCACATCATTTGCTAGGTCAGAAATAGTCCTACTTGAATGTGTTTCATGAAGTTATTTTATTGCTATAGCAATTTTCATCTTCTCTGGGCTCATAACGAGTCCAAAAGTTTAGTGCAAGGCAAATGTCACTGATGTTTCAAGTTATGGCAATTTTATGATTTAAAAAAATTCACTTTAGATCCTAGCTCCTTTGCTAAATGTGGCTTGCAGGAAAACCTTGCCAGATGTTTGTTTCATCAAGCCCTGGAGAAGATGGTATTGCTTTGGCAAAAACTCTGTGGTTCAGAGATTAATGTCTCCCAAGTGGACTGGATTGGGTAGTTTGATTCAAGACAAAAAATGTTGAATATTTGTTGGTAACATGACAAAGTATAATGAAAATGCTTACTGCATTTATTCATTAAATGATTTTTACGGAAGTATATTCTCTACACTATGGCTGTTAATCTACCAGAGACATGTTTCTAAATGATTTTAGGGATTTTTTCTGTACATAAGGCTATGGATTTTGTGAGGAATATATGACACTTTGCTAAACTGATCAACTATGGAAGTGAAGAAATGGAAAACAGTCTCATGACTTCATGTTAAGGGAAAGGAGAACCATGCATTACATTTTAGCATAAAATATTTGACTGTTGAGGTTAACAACTTTCATTTAGAGTGAAAAGCATAGTTTTCATATTACATATCTGTTTTAGTATTCAACAGTTCATTTGTATCTGCTGTTCTCCCAAACATTAAAGAAATACAATCACTTAATGCTTTGTATTTATGATCAAAATCAATTTTCTACCATCTCTTCACTGAATAAAATATAGGCTTGTAGATAACCTACTAGTTGTAAATTTTAGTTTTTTTTTTTTTTTTTTTTTTCCTTTAAGGTCAGTAGCATAGGGATCTCATTACCTGTTATGGGCTGTGCTGGGATCTTTTCAACCTCCGGGGTCTTAGATTCAGCAGGTAATGCCAAGGTTTCATTCTTAGCTAAAAAGTAAAAGAACAAACAACTTAGTTCACTTCCTCATAAAAGTGTCCAAATACCTCATTCAAAACATAATCAAGGAAGAGACTATTTTTTAAAGTACAAACTACTCATTCCTCTATCAGCCAGTCAACAACTTTATTGTGCATTTTCAGTAGAGTCTAGTATGAACAGATGACTTCAAAATTCTTATTAACCCAAGCTAGTTCTTGAGACTTGGCATTATAGTGAAGAAAGAAATCACAATGTAATGATTAGAAAAATCTCAAATTAATCTGATTTGCAGGTCTGGAATGCATAGATTATGGTGCAAACAGTCGCTAGAATTTTACATTCAAATACTCCCATTTTTTAAAAAGATCAATGAATAGAGACTTTTTTCATTAATAAATGGTAAAAATGTTACAGTTTATCATGCCAAAATTTAAGAAAACAAAAGTAGGAAAACAAAACATAGGAAACTAAGTTATTTGAAAATACTTGTGGCAAAAATAAAAATGACCATCAGTTAGTAAATTTTGTCACATGTTAACACAGACCTTCCTCTTTACTCTCTCTGAAAATTTAGTGCAAAGAATTTTTTTTTCTATTTTTTCCTTTTTATGCAATTATTTGGGAAATTCCTCCTAAAATTCGAGTGCTCTTTTTCACAGAAAACATATTTATAAGCCAGCTTTTGCCAGTGATGAAGATGCTCTCCATGCTTAAACCGCACTTCAGATGAATTCTATTTAGCAGACTGAATCACTGGCTTGCTAATATTTTGAAACCGTCCGATTGCATTAAAGAGTCCATCCATTTTGTGATACCGTGATCATACCACCTTGAGCTGGTTAAATAAGCAATTTAGGGTCCTAAGGCTACAGATAACTTGGGTTTCTCAATTCACTACTGAATTTGGGGCTGGACAATTTGTATGTGTGTGCAAGTGTGTATATTTGCATGCTCTCCTGTGTACTGTAAGATGTTTAGCAGCATCTGGACTTTACCCATTGGATTCCAAAAATGTTTCCAGAGTTGTGATAGCCAAAACGTCTCTGCACATTACAAAATATTCCCTGGGGGACAAAATAGTCCCCTGTAGAGAACTACTGATCTAATTTTTTATTTCAAAGTTCTCTAAACATCCAAATTTTGTTATATACTGTTTACATCACTCTTGAAAGAACCATTTTCTTCTCCTTAGCTTATGTGAGTACGAAATATTTGTTTACATCTGATGCAGTTAAAGAATTAAAAAGTCATTTCATAACATAGATGGAAATAATTTTTCAATCTACACTGATGGAAGTGTTCAACAGATTCTCAGTTAATTATTTTCAGGAGTGAATGAAAGTGCTATACACAGTTATCACAAATGCTAATGTCAGTGTGAATCTGAGAAGTTGCACAGCATGTTTGTACAACAGAAATGCTTAATACCCTGCAAGTTTATTTAGCGAGGCATAAAGAGAAGGATTTCTTTCTGTACTAACCAAAAAATAGATCTGCTACAACTTTGTGATAAATTCTGCTTTTAACATTTTAAAATTTTATCAATTTTTCCTGACTCCTTTTGTACTCAGACTTTGTTTAGAACCATTCCGAATTTCAGATTTTTCTTGAGCTTTGGACCAGTTACTTTCAGCATGTACTACAAGAAAATGGTATTTTTAAAAATGTAATATGAGGGGCTGGGATTCAGTACAGGAGTTAAGATGCCCGAATCCTATATTGGAGTACTTGAGTTGAGTCCAGAGTCTGCCATGATTCTCCCTTCCTGCTAGTGGGCACTTTGGGAGGCACTGGTTCAAGTTGTTAGGTCCCTGGCACCCACAGGGGAGACTTGGATGGAGTTCGGGGATCCTAGCTTTCCCCTCGCTGAGCCCTGGCTGTTATGAACATTTTGGAGTAATCCAGTCTAAAGAACATCTCTGTATTCTTCAAATAGAATAAAATAAATACGTTTTAAAAATAAATGTAAAATAGTAAGATATTCCTTTAATAACCTCTTCTATTTCACTTTCTCTTTCAGAGCATCTTGACTAATCTGTTCCTTCTCATTTAATTATATCATTATTCTCAGTGACTCCCCAAGTGATTAGGGTTTTTTTTTTTTTTTTTAACATCTCTAGATCCTAGACTTTGCATTCAATGCTTTGAATTGTTTTAGTTCCTAATATTAAAAACATTCTTAGCTGGCAATTGCCTTAATCTAATATTAGGCTGTTGATGAAGAAACATAGCAAACTACCTTCCTAAGAGATATCTATAATCCTTATAAAGACATAGCACACTTTTAATTATGACATTCCAGACATCAGAAAAATCAGCCAAAGAGACAGAGATTCGAATGGAAGACTCTTGGTATTTCATTTCAGTCCCTAAGCATTCACTTAAACTGTCTGTACACAAGTGTACTCTTGGCGATAGGAGAGAAAAATGCCATGAGCACAAGGCCTCAAATCCAGGGAAGTCCATTTGCTCTGTTATTCTTCTGTATCATTTTTTTTTTTTAACACAGTTCTTCCCTCTAATTTTTGGCAGATTAAGTCTTGAATTTGGCAAGCCCTTTGTATGTCCCTGGGAAATCTGTGTAATCCTAGCTTTCTTGTTTACTTCTCTCATTATTCACACCATGTGTTCTTAGAACAAAAGCTATTACATCTCTTGATGTCCCGTGATGGGCTTTGCTGGAATGGGGATATTATTTTTAGGATTGACTCCCTCAAAAAATATGACTTTTCTAAATTGAAGAATAATTAACTTCAGAAAATTTTATTTCTCCCTTGGTAGTATAAAGAACAGTTTTGCCTACACTATTCTAAAAAAAAAAAAAAAAAGTTTCCACATAGTAAACAATCAACAAAATAAAAAGGCAGCTATGAATAGGTAGAAAATATTTGAAAACCATGTATTTCATAAAGATGAAATGTCTGAAATTTATGAAAGTACTTCAAAAAGCTCATGGAAAATAGAATTAAAAGATGTATGTTTTTGTGCAAAATTTTCTTCTTTGGTTATAGATTTTTTTTACTATAGTATACACTTTCTGTGACTTGTTGCCTAGATTTCAGAACCTTTTGCACCAATATAACTTATCCTTTAATTCAATTTTCCACAAACTTTTTGAAATTCCTTTGTATAAGTAACACATACAACTTAATAACAAAGGCAGCTGCCTCAAAAACTTAATAATCTTATCAAGAAAAGGGCAAAGAACCCAAACAGTCATTTTTCCAGAGATACGGTCAACAGCTACATGAAAAAGTGCTCAATATCACTGTTAGGAAAATGAAATTAAAACTGTAATAAAATATCATTTCCCTCTTGTTAGGATGGCTATTACCAAAAATACTCAAGCAATAACAAGTGTTGGTGAGGCTGTGCAGAAAGGGGAATTCTTTTTATATTTTTTTCAGATGTATTTATTTATTTGAAAGGCAGTGTTAAAGAGAGGAGGAAAGAGACAGAGAGATCTTCCATTTACTGGTTCCCTCCTTAAATAGCTGCAATGGCCAGAGCTGGGCCAGTCCAAAGCCAGGAGCTTCTTCTTGGTCTCCCAAGTGGGTGCAGGGGCACAAGCACGTGGGCCATCCTTCACTGCCCTCCCATGAGCAGGGAGCTGGATTGAAAGTGGAGCAGCCAGGATTTGAACCTATACCCATATGGATGCTGGCACTGCAGAAAGTGGCTTTATCCATTATGCCACAACACTGGCCCCAGAAAGGGAATTCCTATACAGAATGTAAATTAGTGCACCCATTATAGAAAACAGTATTATGGTTCCTCAAAAATTTAGAAGAGAACAACCATATGACTTAGCAAGCCTTCTACTGGGTATATGCCCAGTAGAGGAAATGGAATAAGAACCTCATTAAGACAGCTTCGTTCAGCTTTAGAAAAGGGGAAAATCCTGCCACTTGTGACAACATGGGCAAAACTGAAGGACATTAGGAAGGAACCTCAAAGAGTTCACATAAAATGTGCTTTACAAAACAAAAAAACTATGCATGGATTTAAATTTTTTTGCATCAAAATGAATTTATATTTTAATTTCATTTTTTATGAACTTTGTGAAATCTCCTCATTTGCTAAGTGAAACAAGCCAGGCATAGAAAGAAATATACTACATGGTTTCACTTTTGTATGGATTTTCATTAAATAAAGTGAGATCCATGGTGAATAAAGCACAGTAGAGTGGGAGTAGGAGACGGGGAAATATAGGACCACGGGTAAAAAGTCTCAGACATACAGAAACAATGCCTAGAAATCTAAGGTCCAATGAGAGAATTATAGTTATAATACTGTGTTGTATACTGGAAATTATTTTTGAAAGGTTCTTCTTTTCCCCCTTTCCAAATAAGTCTTTCTCAGGCACAAGGTATGAAATATATTTTCTGGGCAGAGAACACATGAGTCCAAGAGTCTTGACCTTTGATTCTTCCAAACACAGGTTCAATGAGAAACATTACTTTGGAAGGTTCCTGGCAACACCACACTGATGTAAGGTATGGCTGAGTCACAAGGCTTTTGTAGCTAGAAGGGAAGTGACCAAGTGCAACGTACAAATTCAGAAAATCCAGTTCAGAGACACTTATTTACATTCATGGAGGTAACTCACTTGACAACTGATGGGCATGACGATTTTACAGCAAAAAGAAATACACACAATCACAGAGATATATTGGGAATCATTTTCCTATTTTAGTAAGATGGTGCTACATAAATCTTAAGAATTTTTCTAAAGTTGTTAGATCTAACAGTTCCCAGTTAAGAATTTTTCTATCTATTTAAGGCTTTCCTTCTCTTCCTTCTGGGAGTTTCTCAAAATTAACTCCTAAGGAGAACTTAAGAGTTCATCTTTTAAAACTCTTATAATCTCATTGCCTCACATCAAACAAACAAAAAATTATAAAAACATTTTTATCCCATTAATTCCTTATATAAAATGTCTGGATATTGAAAAACACAAAGAGAAATGACAATTTCTTCCTCCCTCACTTCTAAAAATTAAGTCACTTGGAATTGTGTGGACAGAACTTCTCAACAGCTGGCCTTGCCCTGCCTCCCCAAAGAAGAAAAATTGAAAAAATAGACATTAAAAATTTGGTACCTCATTAGATTGAACACTTGTTTTTTTCATGGGTGGGGGGGAGAGAGATATAGATAGATCTTCCATCTGTATGTTTACTCCTCACAGTCCCCCACCTCAATAGCCCAGTTCATTCCCCCAAAATCCCCAATAGCCTGGGCTGGGCCACACTGAAGCCAGGAGCCTGGAATCCAATCTGGGTCTCTCACACAGGGACACAAGTCTTTTAGCCATCACCTGCTGCCTCCTAGGGTGCAGGTTAGCAGGAAAGTGGGTTGGAAATGGAGTAGCCGGGACTTGAATCAGGTACTCAGATATGGGGTGAAGGCATCTAAATGACTGAGTCAAATTCCTTCTCCAGAGATGAAGAATCTGGAAGAGGTAACTGGGTTGATGGTTTCTGAGGTCTGCGCCTCACCAGCAGCTGCTTAATAGGAGCCACTCATCAGAATGCATGCTCTATAAGACACAGGCCACAGAGAGCCTGGGCTGACTCAACAATTTGCCTCTTTAGAACTCACTCTATCATCTCTCACAGTATTTATTGGAGTAAAAAATCCTTTTTGTTATATCTTGTCATTTCTTCCCTCTCTCAACCAAAATAGAGAAAGCTTCAACTTAATTTTTCTTCCCAGTACGGACAGGTACCACGTCTATGTAATTCACCATTATAACTCCCCTGCAAAAACTCAGTTTCCGAAAACATGAAAATGTTTGAGAAGTATTTACTGAATGAATGTTATCAAACTATGGCTTGGGGCTCCGTTTTTTCAACCATACAAAGGGAAGATTCAATTGTATATTAAAAGTTGAAGCTCATAGCCAGTACTTACTCAGGGAGAACATTCTGTCTTTTAAAGTTTTAATTTCCAGTGCACCATGCTGTTTCTTACCATATGTATCAAAAGCTCCAGATATTCTCCAAAAATGGTACAGGTTCTCAGAAGTGGCTCTCAAAGTGTGGTCTCTGGACCAGTAGCATCAGTGTTACTTGGAAACTTATTAGAAATGCAATTCTGAGGCCCTACCCCAGAGCAACTGAATCAGTAACTCTGGCGGTGAGTCTAGCAGTCTCTGTGCACAAGAGCCTTCCAGGTGTCTCTGATGCTCTATTAAGTTTGAGATCCTCAGAGGTTGTACAGTTCAGCACCTGACTTGCTTCTCAGTTGCATGAACCAACTCAGCCTTGTTACTACTACAATTATTCCCAGGTCTCATTTAAGTGGACTTGACTACCTTTTTGTTATTATGTTTTTTCAATACTGAAATCATATTGAAGCAATATCAATCTCAAACAAATGACAATTCAAATAGACCTGACCTTTACAAACCATTTCTCAATAAAAATAACAGAAAACATAGGAAATCAAGAAATGGGCAAAGGATGTGAACAGACAGTTCTCAAAAGAATAAATAGAAATGACCAACCAATATGTGAAAAAATGCTCAGTAGCACTAGCCCCCAGGGAAATGCAAATTCAAACCACAGTAAGATATCATATCACCCCTGTCAGAATGGCTATTACCCAAAAAGCAAAAAGCAACAAAAACTGTCAAGGATATGGAGAAAGGGGAACTCTTAAACACTGTGAGAATGTAAATTAAGGCAGTATGGAGATTTCTTAAACTAGAAATACACTTGTCATATGAAAATATTTGGTGATTACATAGTATAATTTAGAATAATTTCTCTATTTAAAAATTATACCTATATTACTGAGTATATTTTGAATAATTTGATAAATACTCACTCTTCTTTTACACATGTCAATTTATTTTCTTATATGTAGTTCGAATACCTCCAACTTTCCAGCCTCTGTTTCTCTATTCTTCACCTTGAGAGCCTCAACTCATTTCCAATCCCAAGAATATCAATGCTAGTATTCAGTCATAACAAAGTTCAAATATAAAAATTAGCTGCTTACCGAGTTGCGCCTTGATTGCATCTGAAATCTCCAACATTATGGACATAGGAAGTTTTACAGCAGTTTCATTAAGACCAGGAATAATAAGGTGGACTGTAAGGAAATATATACTAGTAAGGCCAGGATAAGAAAATGCACCATTGGATAAAATAAAGCTTATGGGATAAGCACTAGAAACTATGAAGCATAGCACTGATAAAAACTTTGTCTAGTCAATTTTAACTCAATTTTAAAATGTTGGAAAAAATATGACAGCACTTTCTAAATAAAGCATTTTTCATATATAGATTTCAGCTACTGTATTGGTCTGTTTTTAATACATAAACTCAAAAATTATAAAATGTTTAAAATGTGTGGTGAACAAAAAATATCATAAATGATGATTTTTAAGAGCAGTTAAACAAGAGAAACACTCCCTCAAAACTGCAAATGATCCATGGGGCAGGTAAGACAGTCACCTTCATTCCCACTGGGAAAATGCCATAGCTATTTCTTTTTTGTTTGGTCTTTTAAAAAATTTTTATTTAAGATATACACATTTTAGTGTTTCATATGAACACATTTAACTATTTCCTTAACACACCACAAGAAAGGTAGTTTCTTGGCTCCTAGCCTGGAATGGACCTAAGTCAGGCTGTTAAACAATGAGATGAAATGAATCAATATCAATGTAATAGAACTGCCTGTGGGGTAAAACTCCATCAAGTGCCCTATCATCAAAAGCCAGACTTGTTTAACCCAGGTATGAGATTTCAAGGTTGACTCACCTAATATGGTTCCTCCCAGGGGAGTCCTTTCTGGGGATTTAGTTGAAGCCCTGTGAGTAACATTCTGAATCACTGTGGAAATATAAAAGACAATAGTGTAATAGGGGAAAAAGCCACAAAGAGTCATTTAAGGGTTCCTTCTCTTGCACTAAGATACTTTCTGGAAGTAATGGATTAATTTTAATAATTTGAAAAACTAGAAGCCAAAACAAAATCAACTGGATACTGACATGAAATAAGACATCACAACTTGGAACCTGGGCTTCTTTACTTCCCCTATAGTGACCACTAGATCACAGTCTATATTTTCATTAATGCAAATATTCTATATTAATATTTTTTCCTATTTATGCTAACTTAACCTTGACAAAAGCCCATGTACTTAACTGACTTTTTAAAATTAAGAGTTTTGTCCCCAAGTTTCTGACCAGTGTAACTTGCCTAACATTTGGCATATTGGTATGAATTCCAGAATTATCTATTAACTTCTAATTTACTAGACAATAGTTCCTTTGAACTTTTTCAGTAAACCAGCAATTAGAAAAATTGAAACAGCACGTGCTACACTAGACTTTATTACTTTTAAAAAGTCCTTTAAAAATAGTTCTAAGCCCATACCCAGAGCAAACAAATTACCTTGCTTGATGACTGTTATTGGGATTAGCTTCTTTGGGACATATGCTGGCTGAAAAAAGGGAGAGAAAGTCAACTTTCAAGTTAGTATTAACTTTATTGCTTAAAAAATTTATCAGAGAAGTTGAAAACTTGAAGTAGCCTTTTGTTGTTTTCAATTAAGTCTCCTGTGACACTGCCCTAATAGTTGTAGGACAGGTCTTTTGCTGAAAAAATTTTAAAAACATTATTTTCACTTTATTTGAAAGGAGAAGAAGGAGGAGTGTGAGGAGGAGGAGAGGGGTAGAGAGAAAGGATTGTCTGTATTTCCCCAAATGACCACAACTAAGGCTGGGCCAGGTTGAAGCTGAGAACTCAATTCATGTCTCCCATGTGGGTTGGCAGGGATCCAACTACTTGAGCCATAGCCTGACGCCTCCCAGGGTGAGCATTAGTAGGAAGCTGGAATTAGGAGTGAAGTCAGCCTCGATTCCAGGCACTCTGATATAGGATGTGGGCATCCAAGCATTGTCTTAACCGCTAGACCAAATGTCTACCCCTGTGCAAAAACCGCTGACATCATGCATGCCAAGAGGTCTTCAAAAAGTTCATGAAAATGCATATTATAACAAAATTTTACATGGATTCAAAAAAGCTTTGCACCAAAACATCATCACCTTTTCATTCAATTTTTCCATGAATCTTTGAAGTCACCTCATACATCTGCCTCTATCTTATTGGATTCAATTTGTTTCTCCCCTAAATATCCAAAGGTTTGGCAGAAGTACTTTCTTTAGAACTCTTGAATACTACTATATTTTCATTGAATATAGGATCTGTCTTTACATTCCCTCTCAAAATGATGCTAAGATACATCTTTTGGGGAGGGGGCCATGATGGTGGAATAGGGAGGGAGCTTTCTGATAATCTGGGAGAAGACAGATTAATAAAAGAGGAGATAGGGTAGTCTTGGAAGAGATAGGGAAAAAACAGCAGAGGAAACTCTTCCATAACTAGAGGGACAGCGTGGACCTGCGTGGAGAGCAGGGACTCTAGCTGCTGAGATCCTCTGCACCAGTGCTGGAGAGAGAGACCCAGCTGCTGCTGAAGCCACTGAAACTGCCCCGCCATTCCCAGTGCACTCTGGGAGTGACGGGGAGACACAAGCACGGAGGAATGGAATAAAAGCTGTCGAACTCCAAATGGTCATCAGACAAGGCTTCCAGCCCATTCCATTGGACGACCTGAGAAGCCCTCTGGACCTAGCAGGACAGTCTTTCCAAGGCTACTGCCGCACACCATAGGACAGATTGCAAGAGGAAATACTCATATCCATCTTGACGCCCATATGTCAGCTTTCAAGTAACTACAGAAGACGGAACTCCATCCATTTATCCCAAAAAGAATTATGGGTATTTCTCTCTTGAGGGGGGAATGTGAGGTAGGAAGTCAGAAATGAGCTTATGTGTGTGTGACAAAGGCCTAAGGAATTGACATTTAGGTCCAGCATCTGCATCTCAAAGTCATCCCGATAACCTTCCAGGTGCAGCCCAGTATCTGCACTTCAAACGTCCTGCCCCTTCTACCCAATAACCATCCTTCCCCTAGGGCTGGCCGATGCCAACCAGGCTTCCCCTGTCTGATAACTTGTGGGGGGGAGGGGGGCTCAGAAAGGAATTTTTCGTATTTACATCCAAAAAGTCCTTTGTTCCAGGAGGAAAAGAGGTCTGAAGGCAAGACTGATCCCTTAAAAACCCTGGCCTCAACCGGACTGTGCGCTCAGCCCTCTGCCTCTTTGCTGAGCCGCCTACCTGGCCTGCCCAGGTGTATTCTCTCCAGTCAACCACGTAACCTTGCTCTCCCCTAGTCTGGGTGACTGGGCACTCTCTCTCAGATCCTGTCTGGAGAGGTGCCCATCCGTTCTTACGGATGTCTCTACCCTAATAAACCTTGCTATGTTGCTTTCCCCTGCAAAAAAAGACACATATTTTAAGCTGAGTAAACAGCAGTGTTTCAGTATACACGCTTACTGCTGTTGTTACTACAGACACCTGACTATCCCGAGATCCAGACACTGAGTGCTTACTTCCCAGGAAGGCAGAGCCAAGACTAGGATCCAGACATTTCATACCTGAAAGCCTATACTCTTTACCAGGCTGAATAGACTTATATACAAGGGCGCTTCCCAGAGAACTATGCTTCCTCCATTCAACCAAAGTCCCTCAGGAGTTGCACAAGAAGGTTTAATGTTATGGAGTAGCTAGAACTGGTACTAAAGATCAGTCTAAAGTTGAGTCACTGGTGGACCTAACCATCAGGACAAGGATAAGACAGAGACAGATGGAGACAGTTGAAGAAAAGGACGGTATATATATACACGTACACACACACACACACACACGGAATTCGAGTTGAATTTACAGGGCAGTGGCACTGAATTCTGATACTTGGATTAACCCATAAACATGATACAAATGCTCCCTATACCAGATCCATTGATGCTTGAGATGTATTGAATCTGCAGGTCAGGGACGTGTTGAATGCATTACAGTTACCAAATAAGCATTTATAGTTGATGCTATCATTTTAATAAATTGTATGCCCATGATAAAGAAGGGAATAATATCAAGTTTACTGTCGATATTTTCTTCATGTATTAAAGTTCTTATGGTTAATTAAAATCCATAAAAACATTTACTATCATAATATTGTTTTTAAAGGGATACCTGTATTCATTAATCCAGTAATTTTCTTAACAACCTAGCCTGAAGAATTTAAGACACAAGATGTTTATTATCACAATTTTAAACAACCTCATTACCCAAAAGTAGAAGTTTTGTCAGACTATAGTTCAAAATTTCTTAACCTCTATTTTATAAATTGGAAAAATATAAACACCATAAATACATAGGATACCAATTAGCATCCACAGTAAAAGCCAGTTTTATAACAAGTAACCATAGACAAAAGACCAGAAGGAAACAAATCAATGTATTTTTGAACAGTAATTTTTAATAAGTTGATATTAATCTTATTTTGTGTGCCTTTCAAAATCTGACAAGTTCTTTACAAAGACAAACTACCTTTATGACATAGGAACATTATTTTAACCTGCAGCCTGTTGAATGACCACATGTGCTTCCATCCTGCAAGTCAGCTCGCAGACAACTGATAAATAGGGGAATGACATAAATATAATTCAGACAAGACTTTCTCCAGGAAAGGGTAGAGTAGGAATAGAGTAAGTTCCAGTAGGAAAGAAAAACTCTCTCAGGATTGCACTAGGAGGCAGGTACTTCTCAACTTCACTAGAAGAAAATGAAATTTGAGGATCTGACTTGGAACTTTCCCCAGAGAGGACAGTCAGGTCCCTCGCAGCACCCACATTAATAGCAGCCCCTGCCTCCCATCCACCTGCACCGTCTACCTCTCTAGTGAAAGGGTGTCCAGCATACAGTCTCAATCACTTTTGAGAAATGTTTTAAAATAACTTTTATTGTAAACATTTTAGACATTCACATTTTAGCTTTTTCATCACTGTATATATGTTGATAGGGTAATGTGAAATTCTGATGTAAGTATAAGAGGTTTTCAAAAAGTTCATGGAAAATGCCTATTATGAAAACATTACACATGGCTTTCCAAATTTTTTTTTTGCACCAAAAGGAACTCTTAATTTCATTTTCGCTAACTTTTTGATGTATTCTCATAAAATGTAAGAATTCTTAAGACAAACTAACTCACATATCCATAGCTCCACTGATCCTTTGTGATTAGAAACTTACAATTTAAATCATAGCTATTTTTAATATTTATTTACTTTACTTGAAAGTCAGTTACACACATAGAGAAGGAGAGGCAGAGAGAGAGAGAGAGAGAGAGACAGACAGACAGACAGGTCTTCCATTCATTGGTTCACTCCCTAGATGGCCACAACAGCCAGAGCTGTGCCAATCCAAAGCCAGGAGCTTCTTCCTGGTCTTCCACGTGGGTACAAGGCCCAAGGACTTGGGCCATCTTCTACTGCTTTCCCAGGCCATAGCAGAGAGCTGGATGGGAAGAGGAGCAGCTGGGTCTTTAACCGGCGCCCATATGGGATGCCGGCAATGCAGGCGGCGGCTTTACCTGCTATGCCACAGTGCCAGCCCCAGCAATTTTTAACTATATAGTATTTGTACACTATCAGTAACTCTGTTCACTCTTCTACTCTGCTGTGCCATAACTCTCAGATACTTATTTCCCTTGCCCTACTGAAACTCCATGCCATTTGATCAACATCTCATTCCCTCTCTGGCCTGGCTGAATAGCCTTCCCCAGCCCCTGGCAACTACCATCCTACTCCTTACTTTCGTGAGTTGGACATATGAGTTTGAAATGCCTGGTGTGGCAATCTCTAACCACATGGGAGTGCCTGGCAGGGGAGCCACTTTCTCTTTCCAGGTACCAATAATCATTTTTATTAGGTCTGTGGTTATAGCTACAAAGCCTTTTGAATGGCCTGTCCTCTATTTGCCCTATGAGTTCCGTCATTTAGTGAATGTTTGAAGAAGACTTTCAGACTCTTAACACATTATGGCAGATGTGCCTACATGTTGCTATGTTGATTGCCTTTGAATTGGATTACACCAATTTTTATTTCCTTTGCTGTAATAACTTATTCCAAGCAATTTTTTTGACAAGGACTAATGGAAAATGTTCCACTCTTCTCATGAACAGAACAAAATTTGTTGTGAATTCTTACTTTGGTACAGACTAATGTTTTATTAAGATGATGACAAGAATATATGTACAATATGTGCTGCCAGAAATAAGGAATCATTTACTTTCAGAATGCAATTTTTTTCCTCATAATTGTCTTGCCTAATCTACAATCCTAAGATACAGAACTGGAATGATGAGCAAAGAGCTGTGTCTCTATAAATTTTGAAGGGTATCAGGAAAATCCTCAACGTCTCTGCCAAAGGCTCTACCACGCCCATCCAGAAATCCCAGTATGAATCCTTTCCGTGTATAAAACAAAAGTGTAGGGAAAAGTCTGCTAGCCTGACTCACGCAAAATAAAGTGCTGTGATAACTTTCAAAAAAACACTGCTAGCGCCGGCGCCGCGGCTCACTAGGCTAATCCTCTGCCTTGCGGCGCCGGCACACCGGGTTCTAGTTCCAGTCGGGGCACCAGATTCTGTCCCGGTTGCCCCTCTTCCAGGCCAGCTCACAGCTATGGCCCGGGAGTGCAGTGGAGGATGGCCCAAGTGCTTGGGTCCTGCACCCCATGGGAGACCAGGATAAGCCCCTGGCTCCTGCCATCTGATCAGTGCGGTGCGCCAGCCGCAGCGCGCCAACCGCGGCGGCCATTGGAGGGTGAACCAACGGCAAAAAGGAAGACCTTTCTCTCTGTCTCTCTCTCTCTCTCTCACTGTCCACTCTGCCTGTCAAAAAAAAAAAAAAAAAAAAAGAAAACACTGCTAAACCAATTACAGCCCAGTTCTAACTGATCTTACTGTGCAACAGTTTCAGAAAATACCCTTGCCCTTTCTGTCCTAAATTATGAACATTTACTGAAGTGTGTTCTAGTGACAGGTGTGGAGGTCGTGGACCCCGGGGGTGGGAGCAAGGCAGTGGAAGCCCTGCAGGCTCTTGCAGTTATAGGTGATATGATCTTGGCACAATACTGCGGTCCACAGCCACCACCCTGGCACTGATTTTCTTTGGCCATTTCCTTGCTCTTTTCCCCCATAGCTTATTGATCTCTATACTCAATTCAAACTTCCATCACTACTTCCTTCCACAGTTCTCTTTCCTCTCCCTTTCATTTAGCAAATATTTTTCAAATACTTATTGTATGCAAGGAAGTGAGCATTTTTCTTTCCTTTCCTGTTCAGTAAGACATGTTATTAACTTTTAAAAGATTTATTGGAAAGGGTGTGTGTGTGTGTGTGTGTGTGAGAGAGAGTGAGAGAGAGTGAGAGAGAGAGAGAGAGAGAGAATGAATGAGTGAATGAATGAATATGAATGAATCTTCTTCTATCTGCTAGTTTACTACCCAAATGCCCAGAGAGGCAGGGCTGGGCCAGGCCAAAGCCAGGAGCCTGGAGCTCCATCCAGGTCTCACAGGTGGGTAGTAGGGTCCCATGTACTTGGGATGTCTTCCCAGGTACATTAGCAGGAATCTGGATCTGAAACAGAGCAGCCAGGACTTGAACCAGCACTCTGATACAAATACAGGCATTACAGGCAGTGCCTTAACTTGAGCCACAATTGCTGGCCCCCTGAGATATATTATTCTTTTCCTGAATTTTCATATATCCTGTCCCTTAAGAACCATGCCGTACTATATCTTGAGCAGAGTGATTGGTTCAGAGAATTCACTTTACCATGTTTCTGGGGTGGTTGTTGCTGAGCCTCCAGGCCCTAAGACACAGTGTGGGGAATGCAGCAGAGGGCGATATCTCTGGAGACAGATTTAGAGTGCTGTTTCATTGTGGCGAGGGAAAGGCCACACTGATTTAGGAACAACCACAGCAGCAGCAATCACACGCTCTGTATTGTGCTTTCTATTGATACAAAAAATCAGTGATAGTACAGGGTGCTGGTTTCTGAAGGCTGTCCATTGCTAGTTCTGTGGTGTCAGAATACTCTGTAGATTTAACTTTTTAGGCTGGGAAATGACAAGAAACTGTCAGCTTGGGGAGTGGCTCAGGGCTGCTCAAAAATCAGATTTTGGTGACTGAAGAGCCAAACCACATAAAAACTCAGGCATGTTAGAGTCCAGTTTTGACTCCTTTTAGGTTGTTCTAATGAAAGTTAAGAAAATGCATTGATTCAGTTGAATATATGTTTAAAAATCGAAAATCCACTTGCAAAAGTCTTCAAATTTCTGTTCATGTGGGGAGAAATCAGACATATACCTCTGATGAAATAAATTGCCTGCATAAACATTTCAAGTTTGTTCTCGAGACAAAAATTTCTGAGAATGGAAAAATGTTTAATATATTTATAAGGTGTGGTGGGGACCATAAACATAATTGTCTCTACTTATGTTACTCATCTGATTACTGTGAGAGTTTAAAAATTGGCACCACTACTGTTTTGCTAAAAACCAAATGTGGCTTTCTTAAAATATGGGTGGATTTCTGATGGAAGAAAAAGGGTGAAGAGGGGTCAGATTTCAGAAGAAAACCAATTTGGAGTGATTTGGATCAAATAATTGCATTTGCATTCTCAGATCTATAAATAAATGATGCACATTTCAAAATTGATCATTTAGTGAACTAGTTAAGTTAAACATATAGTGTGTTCAATTTTTAGCCAGTATTTTCCGAAATAATAAAACCCAATTGCAGACATTAGGTTCTACTTTCATAAAAAGAATGTGGTAGACTTTTAAAATGGAAAAAAATAGCACAAGTATCATGATCAGTCTTTTTTCTTCTTAAGAATCTCATGTGATACAATTTATATCATACCACAACTTTGCTCCCTTTCTCCGATTTTCCTTTTTAAAAAAATTTTATTTAAGGTATACAAACTATGCATTTCATATACACAAATTTAGGAACATAGTGATTCTTCTCATCCTATCTTCCCTCTCACCAGCACTCCCACTCTTCTTCCCTCTCCTATTCCCATTCATATATATATATATATATATATATATATATATATATATATACACACACATATTCTATAAAGATCTATTTTCAGTTAACTTTATACTCATAAGGTTAACCCTACAAGTAAAAAGAGTTCAACAGGGAGGAGGACAATATTGAAAGCACAGCTGTTCCTCAGATTTCATGGGGGACAGGTTCAAAGATCCCCAACATCTTTGGATGCTCAAGTCCCTTGTATAAAATAGCACAGTGTTTGCCTGGAACTTATGCCTACCTGCCTACATATTTGAAAGAATATAGTGTAAATGCTGTGCAAATAGTTATTCTGTTTAGAGAATAAGGGAAAACAGTATGTACTTATTTTTGTACAGACACAAATCATTTTAATCTGAGTTTGGTTGAACCCATTTGTGGTTGCTGAACCTATGGATGTGGAAAGCAGACTGTATTTACCAACCGAAGAGATAGAGGCATTAGATATTGACAAAAGACCCCTGCTCTGTGTCCCTGACATAGCTACACAGGGGCTTGCCAGAATGCATATCTAGATACATGAATTACAACATACAACAAAACAATTTGGATGAGAGGGCCTGCACTGAATATTCCAATTTTTAACCTAAAGTTCAAATTGCTTTTCCATTTGAAATACATGCCTCTTTTTGGAAGGTATTAAGTGGTTTTTGCTTATAAGGTTTACGTATAATCATGTATATATGAATGAAGACATTTTTCAATAGGATTTCTGCTTGAAATTCTGAAAATAAAACATCTCAGATTAGAATTTCCTACCTCTTGAAATACTGCCTTCTGAAGTACCTTTCTCTGAAGGGAGGAGAGAACTTCCACTTTGACTATGACCCTATCGGAATAAGATCAAAGTCAGCGAACTCTAAAGGCTTCCATAGCCCTGGCAACTCATGACTAGAGCCTAGGGAGATTACTGACGCCATGAACAGGAGTGTCAAATTGTTAAGTCAGCAACAGAAGTCACTGTGTACTTACATCCCGTGTGAGCTCTGTCCTTAATGTGTTGTCTAATGTGCAGTGATGCTATAACTAGTACTGATGAAGGACCCTTATGGGGGAGAGGGACAAGAAACTAGGCCTGGGCAAATATCAGGGGCTTCTTAAGAGGTTAGATGTTCCCCAGAGTCCAGCGGGCAGGACGTTCTCTGGGAAGGAAAAGTCAATCCCCTTCAGAGAACCTCTAGGCATGCCCAGAGCAGAGCTGCCACTCCCCTTCGGAGAATCTCTAGGCACTCTCCCTCAGCACGTTCCCTCAGCACGTTCCCTCAGCACGTTCCCTCAGCATTCTCCGGTATGCTAATTGTCCCTCTGAACTGACCAATCCTACGCATGCGCATTAGGAATATGCTAATTCATTGCCTATATAACCTGTGTGAAACTGCCGCTCAGGGCTCCTCACTGCCTGAGGTGGGGGCCCGTTTGCGCAAACGTTCAATAAAAACCTCGTGCTTTTTGCATCAACTGGTCTGGAGTCTGGATCTTTGGGCGTCCTCCCAAGCAAGTGGGCATCTCTGCAACTGAGAGGTCCAACATTTGGTGGCCTGTACGGGGATTTTAGGTCGCCCTCAGACCCATTCCCTGTGAACCAGTTGGAGGTATGATTAAGTGTTTTCTGTTTGTTGTTCTTCGTCTTGAGTGTTCTGACTGGCCAGTACCTGACTCTGTGAGACCAGTGGGGGAGGCAGGCGTGCCCAGCAACCCCTGGTCCGTTCCTGGAGGACGCTCCGGTTTGTGAGACCAGTAGGGGAAACCCTCGGTCCGTTCCCCCGGAAGACGCTCCCGGGGTGGTCTGGAGGTGGGTCGGAGACCAAGTCTCCCTCCTTCCCGGGGAGGGCTGGTCAGGCAGCCGCTCCCAAAAATAGCGCAATAGCGTTCGATTTGTCGTAGGTCTGTTGCTGCGCGGTTTTTGTTGGCTATTCTTTTTGCTTGGTTTGACATGCCTGGAATGGTCTGGAGGAAGGTCAGGGACCAAGTCTCCCTCCTTCCCGGGAAAAGCCTGGCCAAGCGGCTCTTCCCATCTGAGGTAGCATTGTCGATTTGTCCTAGAGCTGGTGCCGCGCGGTTTGTCTTGTTTACTGTATGTGTCTGTGTATTGGCTGTTCTTTTTGTTTGGGCTGAAATCTTTGCACCCATGGGTCAACAAATAACCACCCCTTTAAGTCTCACTCTAGATCACTGGAAGGACGTTCGAGAACGCACGCGCCACCTCTCAGTGGAGGTTAAAAGGAAACGATGGGCAAAATTCTGTTCCTCAGAGTGGCCGGCCTTCGAGGTCGGCTGGCCAAGGAACGGCACTTTTAACCTCGATATTATTTTACAGATTAAGGCGCGAGTCTTTCAGCCAGGATCCAATGGACACCCTGATCAGGTGCCCTACATTACCACGTGGGAGGATCTTTCACGTAACCCCCCTCCCTGGATAAAACCCTTCTCCTTCCCGACGGAGCCCATACGGACCCCGTTACCCCTTCCTCGGCCATCCCCAACTCCTTTAATACCTTCCTCCCCGATACCCCCTCCTCCTATCCCGGTTGTGCCAACCTCCTCCCTATACCCTCTGAAGGAGATTCGAGATCCAAAACCTGACAAGCCACCGGTTCTTCCGGCTGATCAGGACTTTCTGCTCTTTGACTCTCCCCCACCCTATCTTCCCGGCCAGCCTGCTCCCCCGCAGGAACCCCCACAACAACCAGAGCGGGATGTGCAACCTTCTGCACCATCCCCTGATTCCACGAGGGCAGGGGAAGAAGTCTCAGCGCCTTCCCCGCCCTCCAGCCGCCTGCGCCTCCGTCGGGGGCAGGCAGGGGGCTCGGGAAGCGTCTGGACTTCACAGGCCTTTCCTCTTCGTTCGGTGGCTGGCCAGATGCAGTACTGGCCATTTTCTGCTTCCGATCTTTACAATTGGAAAACCCATAACCCCTCTTTCTCTCAGGACCCCCAGGCTCTGACTGGGCTGATCGAGTCAATTTTATTGACTCATCAGCCCACCTGGGATGATTGTAGGCAGCTTCTGCAGACCCTCCTCACTACTGAGGAAAAGCAGCGTGTCTACCTTGAGGCACGGAAAAACGTCCCTGGAGCAGATGGCCGACCGACCCTACTGCCAAACGAAATCGAGGAGGCGTTTCCCTTAACCCGTCCTGATTGGGACTACACCACCGTTGCTGGTAGGGAGCGACTTCGTCTTTACCGCCAGAATCTCCTTGCGGGTCTCAGAGGGGCTGGAAAGCGCCCCACCAATTTGGCCAAGGTACGTGCAGTAGTGCAGGGGGCTGAGGAAACGCCGGCAGGCTTCCTAGAAAGATTAATGGAAGCCTACCGTGTGTACACCCCGTTTGACCCCCTGGCAGAGGACCGGCAGGGAGATGTAATCATGTCCTTTATAGGACAGTCAGCGTCGGACATTCGCAATAAATTGCAGCGGCTAGAGGGGCTTCAGGGGTATACTATACAAGATTTAATGAAGGAGGCAGAAAAGATTTACAACAAAAGGGAGACCCGAGAGGAGAAGGAGGAAAGGATCCGCAAGGAGCAGGAGGAAAGGGAAGACAAAAGAGACAAAAGACGTAATCGAGAGCTTAGTAGAATTTTGGCCACCGTAGTGCAGGATACAGAAAGGAGTAGACCAGGACAGAATAGGGACTTGGGAGACAAGCGAAAGCCTCGGGTGGAAAGAGATCAATGTGCCTATTGTAAAGAAAAAGGACACTGGGTCAAAGACGACTTGACTCTTTAGTCCAGCAGGTGACTGAATCCTGTGTTCCGTGTGCCAAGGTAAATGCCAGACACCTCAAGCTCCCGGAGGGAGCTAGGTTAAGAGGAGACCGACCAGGGATCAACTGGGAGGTCGATTTCACTGAGATAAGGCCGGGCAGTTATGGGAATAAGTATCTTCTAGTTTTTGTAGACACCTTCTCCGGATGGACTGAGGCATTCCCCACAAAACGGGAAACCGCCCGGGTGGTCGTCAAGAAGATCATAGAGGAGATCTTCCCCCGGTTCGGCTTGCCTAAGGTAATCGGGTCCGACAACGGCCCAGCGTTTGTCTCCCAGGTAAGTCAGTTGGTGGCCAAAGCATTAGGCATAAATTGGAAATTGCACTGTGCCTATAGACCCCAAAGTTCAGGACAGGTAGAAAGAATGAACAGAACAATTAAAGAGACCTTGACCAAATTAGCGTTGGAGACTGGCGTTAAAGACTGGGTCCAACTCCTCCCTATGGTGTTGTTCCGGGTCCGAAACACGCCCTCTCATTGCAGGCTGACACCATACGAAATCCTTTATGGAGGGCCCCCACCAGTAGCAGGCTTGCTTGACCTTGCATCCGTTGCCGATGCCCCTAAATTACAGGCCCGGTTGAGAGCGCTCCAGATCATCCAGAACCAGGTCTGGAAACCTCTTGCAGCAGCCTACCAACCCAAGACGACAACCATCCCACATCCTTTCCAAATCGGAGACCCTGTGTATGTCCGAAGGCACCAATCTAAGACTCTAGAGCCCCGGTGGAAAGGCCCCTTCACTGTGCTGTTGACATCTCCCACCGCTCTCAAGGTCGACAGAATCGCTGCTTGGGTCCACGCCTCACACGTGAAGCGAGCACCACCTCCCCAGGGCCCCGAGGATCCGGATAGACCAGCCAAATGGAAGCTCCAGCGCACTCAGAACCCACTCAAGCTAAGACTTTCAAAAACTGTTTAATATTTGTGATGTTCCTGGCCTTTCCCCATTGTTTTTCCAATCCCCATGCTCCACAATTGTTAACGTGGAACCCAACCCAGTCCAGCAAGAACAGAGTTCCCTCCCTCCAGTGAGGCAGGCTCTCCCCAGGCCGGTCCAATAGATTTTAGGATTAAAATCTTTGCAAAAAGAAAAGGAGGGAATGAAGGACCCTTATGGGGGAGAGGGACAAGAAACTAGGCCTGGGCAAATATCAGGGGCTTCTTAAGAGGTTAGATGTTCCCCAGAGTCCAGCGGGCAGGACGTTCTCTGGGAAGGAAAAGTCAATCCCCTTCAGAGAACCTCTAGGCATGCCCAGAGCAGAGCTGCCACTCCCCTTCGGAGAGTCTCTAGGCACTCTCCCTCAGCACGTTCCCTCAGCACGTTCCCTCAGCACTCTCCCTCAGCACGTTCCCTCAGCACTCTCCCTCAGCACTCTCCCTCAGCACGTTCCCTCAGCACGTTCCCTCAGCACGTTCCCTCAGCACGTTCCCTCAGCACTCTCCCTCAGCACTCTCCCTCAGCACTCTCCCTCAGCACGTTCCCTCAGCACTCTCCCTCAGCACTCTCCCTCAGCACTCTCCCTCAGCACTCTCCCTCAGCACTCTCCCTCAGCACTCTCCCTCAGCACTCTCCCTCAGCACTCTCCCTCAGCACTCTCCCTCAGCATTCTCCGGTATGCTAATTGTCCCTCTGAACTGACCAATCCTACGCATGCGCATTAGGAATATGCTAATTCGTTGCCTATATAACCTGTGTGAAACTGCCGCTCAGGGCTCCTCACTGCCTGAGGTGGGGGCCCGTTTGCGCAAACGTTCAATAAAAACCTCGTGCTTTTTGCATCAACTGGTCTGGAGTCTGGATCTTTGGGCGTCCTCCCAAGCAAGTGGGCATCTCTGCAACTGAGAGGTCCAACACTGAAACAGTATTTTTACACTTTGTGTTTCTGCGTGGGTACAAACTGATGAGATCTTTACTAATTATATACTGAATCGATCTTCTGTATATCAAGATAATTGGAAATTAAAAAAAAAAAAAACCCTGGTGTTAAATTGGAAATGGCATAGAAAATTAATTAATTTAAAAAAAAATTATGTAGGATCTCTGTCTTTAATGTGCTGTACACTCTTATTTAATGCTATAACTAGTACTCCAACAGTATTTTTTTCACTTTGTGTTGCTATATGGGGGCAAACTGTTGAAATCTTTACCTAATATATATTAAACTGATCTTCTGTATATAAAGAGAATTGAAAATGAATCTTGATGTGATTGGAAGGGAAGAGGGAGCGGGAAAGGGGAGCGTTGTGGGTGGGAGGGAAGTTATGGGAGGGGGGAAGCCATTGTAACCCATAAGCTGTACTTTGAAAATTTATATTCTTTAATAAAAGTTTAATAATTTAAAAAAAAAAAAGAAATACTGCCTTCTAAGATCAGTCTCAGAGAGGAGATGGGGGTCAATAATCTGGATTTAGATTTCATATGGATTAAACACATCTCTAAATTATCAAATCAATTTGAAGAAAACAACTTCATGTAGTCTATATAAAATGGCCACAGATAATCCCAAGTGGGTTGTTTTCAGCTTTCCTGTGTCCCAGAGGTGCCCAAGAGCACAGATGTTGGTTCAGGAGACATTTTTCTGCTGTCCAGAAGGCAGTATTAAGAAAACTTCAGAAAAAAGCCTTAAAATATCTCTTCAATGAATTTGGGCTTTCCTTTGGAAATAACCAAGAATTTGTAAGCACAGTTCATCAGAGCTGGCTGACGTTGGGGATACTCCGCCTCACAGCTTGAGGTGATAAAATGTGTGGCTCTGTGTCAAAGACACGGGAAGTTGCTTCCTAGCCCTTCCTTTCATGACTGTTTATGATGAGGAAAAAGAAATTAAATCCCCTGGGAACTGAGCATCAGTCATCTTTCCCAATCTTGCTGAGTAACTCACCATAAATGAAATATTCTACCAAAAAGAAAAAAGCACAAGTAATTGGGTTATGATAACTAAAAGGGTGAAATGACTTTGAGTCACATGAAAGATTAAGCATGACAGCCAAGGGGGAAGGAGATAAGATATGCTCCCTAGGAAACCGCTCACAACAAAGAATGAGAATTGTTCTAGAAGAGGATGAAAGAGCAGCTCTATTTACTCTGTTCTGCACTGGTTGGATTTAAGAGAAAGCCAAAGGACCCTTGCAGAATGGTACAATTCAGTAGTACCTGGAACTAGGCCAATTGGTTTGGAAAAAATACATAGTTCATAAATATACGATCTTACTACATATCATAGCAAAATAAAATTCACATTGAGTTTAATTATTATAAACTTAAGCCATTTACAAAACTAGACAGCGATTTAACTGCTCTCTGGATAGGGAAAGGCTTTCCAAAACATAATGCAATTGAAAATATGACAATGGAAAAGTCTACTAATTTGGTTAAGTGTATTTCAAGACTTGCCCGTTTAAAAAATTCCCATAAAAATTAACCGATAACAAATGTGAGAAAAATGTTTCTAGATGATATCACAAAGGGTGAAATTATTTAATCTATAAAATTTTTATACTACTTAATTTAAAAAAACACATGAAACACCCAATAATCAAATCTGCAACTAAAGGTCATTAAATGGGAAATACAAATGGCTAATAAACAAGTGAAGAAAGTACTCCTTCAGGCAAAGAAATTTAAGTGTAAAATAACCATTTTAAATATTACATTAGCCAAAACTTTAGCAATGGAAATACATAGAACTGACAACCAGAGTTCTAGAGCAATAAAAACTCTAATACTTTGTTGTCAAGATTGTAAACTGCTGGGACCAGTGCTGTGGCATAGCTAGTTAAGCTGCAATCTGCATTATAGGCATCCCACATGGGCACCAGTTCATGTCCCAGCTGCTCCACTTCCAATCAAGCTCCCTGCTAATGCGCCTGGGAAAGCAGTGGAAGATGGCCCAAGTGCTTGGCCCCTTGCATCCATGTGGGAGACCTGAATAAAGCTCCTGACTCCTAGCTTCAGCCTGGTCATTGTGGCCAATTTGAAGATGAAACAGCATATGGAAGATTTCTCTGTCTCTCCCTCTAATTTTGACTTTCAAATAAATAAATAAATAAATAAATAATAAGTAAATAATGTAAATTGCTAAAAATTTTCTAGGATGAAATTTGACCATTAATATTAGTAACTTTTAAAAATATTAATAACCTAAGCTGTTAATCTGCCTTTTAAGTATTTATTTTTAAGGAAACAATCAGAAACGTGAACCATGATTTGTGTTCACTGCTATCTTAATTTAAAAATATTAGAAATGAATACCTACAAGTTGGAAACTGATTTAGTAGATAATAGTGAATGTAGGTTATGTACACATGCAGCAATTAAAATTATGTTTAAGAGCTTTTAAATACATGAAAAATGGCTATGCCATATTTAAGTGAAAACAGCATGGTACTAAATTTCATATACAGTATGATTCTAGTTTTATAATGAAAATGTTTAGAAAACAGAAACAGTGTTCTGAAGTTTTCACAGGGGAGTATAATTATTAAAATGAACATAGTTTTCTACCAATTGAAATCACAAAAACATTTTCTATCAGAACTAATTCCCAGTCAATTCTATTTCACTCAAGAGCATATTCTGTCCTTAAAAAGAATCTTTTTCTTAATCCCGATGAGGTAGGTATGACATTTTTCCCTCTAGACTGGGTTACATGATCATTGGGATATTTTGTGAATTGTTTGATTTGGCATAAAGAGAAGTCCATCCACATACATCACACATACAAGAGAATAAATTTGCACCAATGAATTATCTTTGCTTGTAGGATATTTCCAAGACACAGGGCCAAAGCCAGCACCAAATCTCCCCATTCTCACTAAAGCACCTCAGCAACTGGTTAGTGACAAAATCATTTTCTTCTTATAATTAGGTATGTGATTTGAAATGCAAACTTCGATGGCTGACACAATGGTTTCCATTTATACCAGGGGGTACAAAACTCACATGATTCCTGAGACTGGAAAGTGGAAGAAGAGACAGTCTGATGCATTAAACTATTGAAGGGAAAGAGAAGAGTGTCTAGTGTGGGAAATATTTGGCTCACGCACACAAACATTTATTGAACTGAACAGAGGTTTGCCACCTGACAAAAACCAAACCAGTTGTCTCATCACTGTGAGAAGGGTTGATTCTTTTAAGTAGGGAATGAAGGAAAATAGAAAGATATGAACAGTAGCAATATTTGCAAAGCATGTACCAAATCTCTTGAAACATTATAAAACAATCCACAAAATATAAGCATAATTGCAAAACACAGAGTACTGGAACACTAGAGTAACTATATTGAGTCTCAGAATCTTAAAAACTCCAAATAAATTAGAGATTATCTGTTATCATACTTCCACCCCTCATTTTCAGAAAAAGAAACTAATTTCTAATAGATTAAGTACTGTATTCAATGCCCTGAAGCTAGTCAGTTAATCCAGTTTCTATACTTCATAGTAGGATCATTTTCTTATATAAGATACAAGGCAGACACAATTTCTAAAAACGTTTTTGTCAACAAACTGGTACATACCACCGTGTGGATTTGGTCATAAGTACTTTGGATTTTCCCATTTACTTTGCTTTTACCTGAAAAGGCAAGAGGAAAGGACTTTATTTTATTCTTCTTGCTCCTACACCACGTTAACTAATTATTGTAAAGATAACTATGACTCATGTTCTCTAACCTAGGCATAAATACTGTCATCTCAAATACCGATCAATTCCAGTGAAGTTTTAATGCAGGGATAACTGCAAGGAAGCTCAGGGCTTCCTCAACTCTTTATGTCCACTTTTGCAGGCCCAGTTTTCCATTCTGAACAGTATTTTTTTGGCAGTTATTCACAAGTCAGGGATTGATTTTAAAATTTTACAATAGCATAGCAATGGAAGCGTCAAAGATAATCACTTAATTAAAAACACTTATCAAAATATTCTGCAATATCGATATTCAATAACCTATTGTTTATATTTCATGAAATGGTGAGCATGGAGATGAACTCTTACAAATGAAATGATTAAAAAGTTGGTAAATAGAAAAGAAAAAGTTTTATAAAGCTTCCTGAAGCACAGTTCCAGGTACTTACTTCCAACAATCGTCTTGTGATTGAAAATCTTACTCCAAATCCCACCTTCCACATTGTCTTTCACTCCAAATTCATACACTGTGTTGGGTTTTAGATTTTCCACAATTGTTTCCGTGGCTGGGCAGATTTGAAAAACCCATTTCTTTTCCTTATCCTTTTCTCTATAGCGAATTGTATAAAATCTGTTGAATAATAGAAACATAGTGCTTTAAAGTCACAGGACAATTCAGAATATTATCTCAAGCTATAAAAACAGTTTTAAAATTTCTTTATTGATTTGAAAGAGAGATACAGAGAAAAAGCCAAACAGATAGATAGATCCATCAACTGGTTCACTTTTCTTTTTCTTTTTTTTTTTCATTGGTTGAAACAAATGTTCCATTGTGGTGAGGGGATGTCCATAGTGAGGAGGGTTGTGTGTGAGAGTCAAGCAGATGGGGGATATTTGGGTATCATCCGAACTTTTCCCTTAATTTTCTAGTCAACCTAAATATGCTCACAACATTTATTTTTTTAAGACAAACCATTGCATAACTGAATATAATATAGCCATTATATTCAGTGCAGTGGTTAATATTGTAGGCTCTTTGGACATAGTGTCAAGGTTTAAATTGCAATAACAATTTCTTTACTGAGTCAGCTTCTTCATTTCTGAAATGGATATGAGAGTACCCAATTCAGATTTTAGAGAGAAGTAAAACGAGATTTAAATTGCTTAGAACAGAGCGGCAAGATGGTGGAATAGGAAGGGAGCACATTGATAGTTCAGCAAGACACACAGGTTAATAAAAGTGGAGATACTGCAGGGTCAAGGAAGAGTAGGGGAAGAAACAGCAGAGGAAACTCTTCCGGAACTAGTGATTCACAGTGGACCTGCGTGGAGATCGTGGAAGCCCAAGTTCGGGACACCAGCGGCAGACTCAACGCACCAGCGCCGGAACGCGAGGTGAGCCGAAACTCAATAGCCTGAGACACCAGCGGGCAAGCAGAAAGAGGAGACTAGAGGGAACGAGGCTTGAAACTCTGTGGGGAAAAGTTCACCAAGCTAACTAGAAGAGAGGAAAAAAAAAAAGTGACCGATACGGACACGAGTTTCTCTCTCTCCGCTCACCCCTCAAAGGCGAGCAAGACAAAGAACAGGCGCCATTTTGGACATACGTCATAAGCAGGGTGACCTCAGGTCTGCACCGGCCCTGAGCCTAGCAGAAACACCTGACTCTGGGGGGAGCATCTAACTTGGCAATCCAGTGGGAGACTGCAGGAGAATTGGAGCCCACACTGAGGGCAGCAGAGATTCCGTGTGGTCCTTGGGAAAGAGCTTCCAATCTCTGGCTCCTATGGGTATATCATTCGCCTGCTAACTACCTCCAATTACGTTCAGCTGTGCGGAATTACTTCCCTTTTGAATCAAAAAAAGAAAGAAAGAAAGAGAGATTTACCACGCCTAACCTGGGAGTGTCATCTTTGACACACCCTCAACCCTGAGGAACCAAACACAGCTCTCAGGCCACACTCATCTCAAGCCTCTAAGGCTCCACCGAAAGCAGACAGTCCACTTAATATAGAGCCATAGTGTAACAAGAAAAAAACACCACAGTGAAGAAACCAAATATCTCCAACATGCCAAACAACAAACGTAAAAACCGAGGTAACAAGAACAAGGAAGACACTATGATGCCCCCAAATGAAAAAGACACCCCAATTCAAGATTATGAAGATGATGAGATAAAAGAAATGCAAGAAGCGGATCTCAAAAAATTGATAAGAACATTAAGAAGTTCTCAAAACAAATTCTTGAACTACAGAAATCCTTAATGGACAAGATAGAAAATCTCTCTCGTGAAAATGAAATATTAAGGAGGAATCAAAATGAAATGAAACAACTAGTAGAACATGAAACTGTGATAGTGACAAAAAACCACAATGAAATGAAGAATTCAATAGATCAAATAACAAACACATTAGAGAGTCTTAAAAACAGAATGGGCAAAGCAGAAGAGAGAATATCAGACTTAGAAGACAGAGAACAGAAAAGGAAACAGTCAAACCAAAGAAAAGAAGAAGAAATTAGAAATCTAAAAAATATTGTCGGGAATCTACAGGATACTATTAAAAAACCTAATATTCGGGTTCTAGGAGTTCCTGAAGGCATGGAGAGGAAGAAAGGATTAGAAGGCATTTTCAGTGAGATACTAGCAGAAAATTTCCCAGGTCTGGAGAAGGACAAAGGCATCTTAGTACAGGAAGCTTATAGAACCCCTAATAAACATGACCAAAAGAGATCCTCACCACGACATGTTGTAATCAAACTCACCACAGTGAAACATAAAGAAAAGATTCTAAAAGGTGCAAGAGAGAAACGTCAGATTACTCTCAGAGGATCTCCAATTAGACTCACAGCAGACTTCTCATCAGAAAGCCTACAAGCTAGAAGGGAATGGCGAGATATAGCCCAGGTACCAAGAGAGAAAAACTGCCAGCCCAGAATATTATATCCTGCAAAGTTCTCATTTGTGAATGAAGGTGAAATTAAGACTTTTCATAGCAAACAGAAACTGAAAGAATTTGTTGCTTAGAACAGTGCATGTATCACAGTAAGTTGCAGTTCAATATATGTTAGCTATTATCTCTTTTACAAATTTCAAAGTTTTTTTTTTTTAACCTGCAACATCATATTGAATTATCCCAGCCTAACTGAAGGGTTGGAATGATACATTCACCCTACAATTGTGTCCTCCAAATCTTGTGCACACTGCTCTCTGCTGCCTTTTTCATCAACCTTTACTGGTTCACTTTTCAAATGCCCATAACAACCTGGGCTGGGCCAGACTGAAGCTAGGAGCTGGAAAATCCGCCTGAGTTTCCATGTGATTGGCAGGGCCCAACGTATTTAAGCCATCATCCACTGCCTGCCAGGGTGCACGTTAGCAGGAAATTGGACTCAGGAGTGGAGCTGGGACTGCAAACCTGGAACTCTTGATGTGGAATGCAAGCATCCCAAGTGGTATTTTAACCACTGCATCAAACGCCAGCCCCGTTTCAAGTTTCTTAGTATATCACATACTTCAATCAACTCAGACAACATTTCTAACATTGGCTGTTTAGATTTTGAAAAATTTATGGATAACAGGAAAAAAATTTCAATGTGTGCTTAGGTTTTTAAATTTCTCATTAAAATTGGAGTCTATGCAGCAACAACCTGAAAGGATCCCAGAATTCTCAATTCTGTTATTTGCTACTTTGAAAAATGAAAGCTGGAAAGACACTAGACTGTCATTCTCTTCCAAGTATACATAGGGTAGAACATAAGTATAATTTTATAAGTGCTAATTATTGTAGTTTTACAATTGTACACATTTAACCCTTTTCATCCCATGGAAAGTATTTTAAAAGTAATGTTCAATTTTTTTTTATGAAGAAGAAACTGACACTCTAAAATGCATCCAGGTCTTCATTTTAAGGATGCGTTTTTCTTATTGTTACAAAAAAGAATCAAGATCAATAGCACAGTCAAGGGCACAATGAGGAAACAATGAAAACTCAAGGTCACTGTTACATATTTGCTTAGGGCTTTATGCTATACAAATTTATATATGCTAAAGTAAATAAATCTTCACTATTTTTTGTACCTTTACTAACATGCTATGTTTTGTGTACATTGTCTTATTTGTCACAAAAAACACCTTGCATCCTAGGAATCCTTAATCCCATTTTACAAACATGAAAACTGGGTTTGATGAAATCTCTTAACTTGCCAAATATCATCCAGCTAGTGTGTTTTACCAGGGGCAGTGGAAGAAGCCTATTCCTCTGGCTCTACTTTCAACAGCCTTGCTAAGTGGGGTAGCCGATCAGAAAAGGGACTTTGATTGTGAGTGCATAAAGTAATGATAAGTTAATAGGGATAGATGTAACAAAAAATGTTGAATTAAACAGCAAGAAGATGATTCATAAATATCGTGTAATTTACAGAAAGATTAAAATATTTACCCTAAAGGTTACATTATTCCTAGCTTTGTAGAGACTACGTCTGGGAGAATATATTTATTTACTTGGGAGGAAGAGAAACAGAGCTTCCATTTTTTTGGTTCACTCCCCACACACCTGTAATGGCTGGGGTTTGGCTGAGGCTGAAGCTAGAAATTCAATTCACATTTCCCACACAAATGGCAGGAATCCAATTACTTTAGCCATCAACACTGTCTCCCAGGGTTGGCATCAGCAGGAAACTGGAATCAGGAGCTGGAGCCGTGAACCAAACCCACGCCCTCAGCTGTGTGATGGGGGCATCTTAACTGCATCTGAACACCCACCATTGAAGAATATAAGAGCACTCCCACGAGTGGGTACGGAGATAAGATTAGATGAAGTGTCAGCAGATATTTAAATTTTTGTCTTTTTATTTTAAGTAAACATTTTATGAACAGAATAAAATAGCTGTCATGATGAATAAGCTTTTGATATACTGTTTTAGGTTCTTTCTTACATCTTAAATCATTTTTATAAAACATTGAATGCCTCTCCTTTACTCTGTACTCCAGAAAAATTAAACAGAGTAACACTCAGATTAATTAAAACTTTAAAATGTCACTTATGTATTCATGCTAGAAACAGTTTTAGGGTGCCCTGTGAAGACGAAAATTTTGATGTTCTTCAATTTCCTAGGGGTCAAGTTCTTAGTGACACAGAAAAATTACCCAGCGTCTCTGAAGGTGAAGGTCAGGACTGCTACCTAACTTGAGGGGCTCGGTAGATAATGAAAATGTGGACTCCTTGGTTAAAAGCTACAAAGGATTGTCAGATAAAAACAGTAGGGCATTGAGCCACGCTTTGGCTGGTCTAAGTGAGGACCTTGTGCAAAGGTCACAGGTACCGGATGGCCCCATGAATTTATTACAGAAGTTAGTAAGTATGGAGAGAGAGGAGCTATATTTATGCATCCAGCCCACTTTCTAATGTTACAAAACACTGAAGTGCTTGCAATAACTCACTCACCTGCTTCTTTCCAGGGAAAGCTGCTCTAATCTCCCATTCCCCAGTAGCAGAACATAGAATGAATGGAGGAGGCTGCCACTGAAATCAACTGGTAACTAAAACTGCTACTGAAAACCCGTTTATAGATTCCTTGTTTTTTTTTTTTTAATTTTTGACAGGCAGAGTGGACAGTGAGAGAGAGAGATAGAGAGAAAGGTCATCCTTTTGCAGTTGGTTCACCCTCCAATGGCCGCCGCGGTAGCGCGCTGGGGCCGGCGCACCGCGCTGTTCCGATGGCAGGAGCCAGGTGCTTCTCCTGGTCTCCCATGGGGTGCAGGGCCCAAGCACTTGGGCCATCCTCCACTGCACTCCCTGGCCACAGCAGAGAGCTGGCCTGGAAGAGGGGCAACCGGGACAGGATCGGTGCCCCGATCGGGACTAGAACCCGGTGTGCCGGCGCCGCAAGGCGGAAGATTTGCCTAGTGAGCCGCGGCGCCGGCCCGTTTATAGATTCCAAGTGCTTTGTGTCTTGTGAGTCGAACTATCAACAATTTATGAAATGCATTTCTTGACAAATATGCAGCAAGCAGTTTCTGTTGCTGTTTTGCCCCTGACCTGGCTCTTAGAGGACTTAAGAAAAATGCTGAAAAGCTAAAATAAAACCAGATGGGCTTCTGCAATTATGCATCTCTAGTAAGGATCCATTTCTGAGGACTTAATTGCTTGCATGATCTGTGGAAACCTTGCTAACAGAGCTAAAGTCCAGATTGATTCAAAGCTTTCCAATCAACCTGATTTCACATCATCTTCCTATGGATAAAATGGCATAAAAATGTTCTGTTCATCTTAAAAATCTTAAACCTCATGCTAAGAAAAATATAGCTTGTAATTTTTCCTATTGCAATCACAAAACATTTGAAATGCTCTCTCTCGCATACCAAATTTGTTAGAAAAAAAAAGATGGACAGCTGGCCCCTTCTCTGCTTCAGTTATATTTACCCTGGTCAACACTGTCTCAGCTGATACTTGTACAAGTAGAAATGTTTGGACCTTTAAAAGAGCAAATGAGACCACTTAGCTATATTTAAAATAGTGAAGATTTTCCTTGATTTTAAAGTAAATTTAAAATTTATAGGAAATGTTTTTTAATCTAGCACACGATCAATGTTCCATAAGTGTTTATGAAATGAATAGAGTACATATTTAGGTACTCAGAGTCATTTTAAAAATTAGGATATAATCGCCCTAAATAACCACTGATTCAATCACCAAAAATACTGATTTAAGTCATTAGGTTAGCAATTGTATTTTGCTGTGTGTCCCTGCCTGAGGTTTCACTTACTATAATGTACCATTCCTATAGAACCAGCACAAAGTGAAATGAACGTCTACCATGTACATTTGCTGGGGCTTAAGTTTTTTTTAGTAAAGATATATTTATTTGAAAGGCAGGGTTAGAGAGATATTAAATCCACTGGTTCACTCCCCACATGGCTACAACTGCCAGAGCTGGGCCAACTTGAAAGCCAGGAGCTTCTCCCAGGTCTCTGATGTAGGTGCAGGGGCCCAAGCACTGGGGCCATCCTCCGCTGCTTTCCCAGGCACATTAGCAGGGAGCCCAAATGAAAGTGGAGCAGCTGGGTCTTGAACCAGCCACACAGTGGATGTTTCACCCACTCTATTACAGCACCGGCCCCAGGGCTTAAGAGTTTTATTTCTTTATTCCAGTTTATCCATACAATGAATTCTGGGTGGAGTAAGATTTAATATGAAGAAAAAGAAGCTGAGAAGTATCCAAGAATCAACTGTCAATGGCAGAGACTAGTGCTGTTTTGTACTCTTAAATTGATGTATTTTGGAATGTACTGGACTTCCTATCAAGGTGCTTGGCAAAAAACGGTTCAAGGAGACAGAAACAATGACCCAGAATGTAAGAAAAGTAAACAGGATCAGGTTAGCACTACCCAAAGACACAGTATAATCATGCATTTACTATCAGATCACAGTCTTCTCATTGTCTAAGGATATCCAGGATCAAACACCCCTTGCACATATTTCTGCGGATGATTAAATTTTGGCACAAGTGCAGAGAAAGGCAACGAATACTAAAAATACAAGTAGAAGCCTGTGAGTGTCATCAGACTGGTCTTCTGGAAATCTTGCTTCTAACCATTTGGAATCTAAGAATGAGAGCATCTTGTATCCTAATTAAGAGTCAGAAACTGGCTAAGGTATTTGGTTCAGCTGATATTACTATGTGCCTTGGCCTCCTGTGTGCTCTCAGTGCTGACAGTAATGGTTACTATAGCTTTTAAAAGTTCATAGCTCTTCAAAATATACCAGAAAAAGCAGGTGATAGTCTAACTTCAATACCAGACAGCTACAAACTAGCAGCACAACCCCAGAGGAGTTTCATTACCCACTTAAGTATCAACTTTCCCTAATTTGAAGAAAGGGTCATCCAAGTACGAAAAACACACAAGAACTCCCAAAAGATATGACCAGAAAAGAACTTCACCACAACACATTGTAGTAAAACTCTCCACAGTAAAATACAAAGAAAAGATTCTAAAATATGCACCAGAGAAACACCAGATAACATTTAGAGGAACTTCAATCAGACTCACAGATTTATCATCAGAAACACTACAGGCTAGGAGAGCATAGATATATTACAAGTCTTAAGAGAAAAAAACTCAACCCCAGAATACTGTACCCTGAAAAGCTCTCATTTATGAATGAAGGTGAAATAAAGACCTCCATAACAAACAGAAATTGAAAGAATTTGTCACTACCTGTCCAGCCCTACAAAAGATGCTCAAGGATGTTTTACACACAGAAACAGGAACATCACTATGAAAGAAAGTGAAGGCAGAAAATCGCCCAGAAGTACAAAGGAAACCCAAAGTTAAAAAATAGGACTATCAACAGAAATATGGCAAGGCAGTCATTACTTATCAATAGTGACCCTGAACGTAAATGGCCTCAACACTTCAGTTAAAACACACAGACTGGCTGAATAGATTAAAAAGGAAAACCCATCTATTTGCTGCTTTCAAGAAACACATCTCACCAACAATGATACCCACAGACTGAAAGTGAAAGGATTGAAAAAGTTAATCCATGCTAACATAAACCAACAAAGGGCTGGTGTAGCCATCCTAATATCATACAAAATAGACTTTAACACAAAAAAACTGTTAAGAGACAAAGAAGGGCACTAAATAATAATAAAGGGATCAGTTCAATAGGAAGATGTAACTAACATAAATGTATATGCACCCAATTACAGGGCACTGGGCTATTTAAGAGAAATGTTAATGGATCTAAAGGGAGAAATAGACTCAAATATAATGGTAATGGGGAACCTCAATTCCCCACTTTCAGCAATGGACAGATCAACCAAACAGAAAATCAGCAAGAAAACAGTTAATTGACACTATGGAACAAATGGACCTAACAGATATCTACAGAGCTTTCCATCCTATAGCCACAGAATACACATTCTTCTCACCAGTGCATGGACCTTTCTCTAGGATTGACCACATGCTAGGCCATATAGCAAGTCTCAGCAAATTCAAAAAACTGAAATCATACTATGCATCTTCTTGGACTACAATGGAATGAAGTTGGTAATCAAGAACTCAGGAAACCCTAGAACACTTGCAAACACAGGGAGACTGAACAACATGCTCCTGAATGAATAGTGAGTCATAGAAGAAATCAAGAGAGAAATCAAAAAAATTCCTGGAAACAAAGACAACAATACAACATATTAAAACTTATGGAATACAGCAAAAGCAGTGTTAGGAGGAATGTTTATGGCAATTGAAGCTTATATCAAGAAATTGGAAAGGCAAATGAGCTATCAGTGCATCTCAAAGACCTAGAAAAAACAACAGCAAACCAAACCCAAAACTAGGAGAAAAGAAATAATTAAAACTAGAAAAGAAATCAACAAAATGAAAGTAAAAAATTACAAAAGATCAACAAAATGAAGAGCTGGTTTGTTGAAAAAAAAAAATAAATCAACACACCACTGATCCAACTAACGAAAAAATGGAGGAAGACCCAAATTAATAAAATTAGAGATGAAAAAGGCAATGTACAACAGATACCACAGAAATAAAGAGAATCATCAGAAATTACTACAAATAGCTTTACACCAATAAAATGGAAGCCTAGAATAAATGGAAATTCCTGGAAATGTAGCAGAACATAAAATCAACAGACAAAAATCAACAGCCTTTGTAAATGCAGAGATTGCCATGGCTGAAAAAGAGCTTCTAAGATCAATCCCATTCACAATAGCTACCAAAACAACCAGCCAACCCCCCCCCCCCAAAAAAAAAACAAACAAACAAACAAAAAAAAAAACAACCCTTGGAATAAATTTGAACAAGGATGTCAAAGATCTCTACAATGACAATCACTAAACATTATAGAAGAAATACAAAATGGAAAAATCTTCCATGTTCTTGGATTGGAAGAATCAACATCGAAATGTTCATACTATCAAAATCAATTTACAGATTCAATGAAACACCAACCAAAATACCAAATATATAGAAAAAAATGTTGAAATTCAAATGGAAACACAGGAGGCCCCAAATAGATAACACAATCTTATACAACAGAAACAAAGGTGGAGGCATCACAAAACCAAACTTCAGGATATATTACAGGGCAGTTATAATCAAAAACCCTGGTATTGGTACCAAAACAGATAAAAAATCCAGTGGAACAGAGTAGAAATGCCAGAAATCAATCCAAGCATCTACAACCAACTTATCTTTGACAAAGGTGCTAAAATCAATTCCTGGAACAAGGACAGTCTCTTCAACAAATGGTGCTGGGAAAAAAGGATTTCCACATGCACAAACATGAAGCAAGACCCCTACCTTTACCTCCCACTAAATCCACCCAAAATGGATTAAAGACCTATACGTATGACCCAATGCTATCAAATTATTAGAGACCATTGGGGAAACCCTACAAGGCATCAGTATAGACACAGAGTTCTTGAAGACTCCAGAAGCACAGGCAATCAAAGCCAAAATTGACAAATGGGATTACATCAAATTGAGAAACTTCTGCACTGTAAAAGAAACATTCAGCAAAGTGAAGAGGTAAGCAACAGAACGGGAGACAATATTTTCAAACTATACAACCGATAAAGGATTAATAACCAGAATATATAAAGAGATCAAGAAACTCAACAACAAAACAAACAACCCAGTGAATAAATGGGCAAAGGACTTAAATGGACATTTTTCAAAAGAGGAAATCCAAATGATACATGAAAAAATGCTCAGGATTGCTGACTATCAGAGAAATGCAAATCAAAACCACAATGAGAGGGGCCAGTGCTGTGGTGTCATGCATAAGGCTGCTGCCTGCAGTGCTGGCATCCCATATGGGCACTGGTTCGAGACTCTACTGCTCCACTTCTGATCTAGCTCTCTGCTGTGGCCTGGGAAAGCCAAAGATGGCCCAAATCCTTGGGCTCCTGCACCCATGTGGGAGACCTGGAAGAAGCTCCTGGCTCCTGCTTCAAATTGCTGTATCTCCAGCTGTTGTGGCCAACTGGGGAGTGAACCAGCAGATGGAAGACTCTCTCTCTCTGCCTCTCCTTTCTGTGTAACTCTTTCAAATAAATAAATCTTTAAAAAAAAAAAAAAAACCTCAATGAGGTTCTACCTCATCCCAGTTAGAATGGCTTTCATACAGAAATCAATAAACAACAAATGCTGGTGAGGATGTGGGGATAAAGTTACCCTAATTCATTCAGTGTTGGTGGGAATGTAAACTGGTACAGCCATTATGGAACACAGTGTGGAGATATCTCAGATGTCTGAATATGGACCTTCCACATGACCCAGCCACCCCACTCCTGGGAATCTACCCAAGGAAATGAAGTCAGCATTTGAGAGCTATCTGTATCTCCATGTTTACTGCAGCTCAGCTCACAATAGCTAAGACTTGGAATCAACTCAAATGCCCATCAACTGAAGACTAGATAAAGATATGATATGTACACCATGGAATACTCATGGCAGTAAAAAAAATGAAATCCAGCCATTTGCAATAAAATGGATAAATCTGGAAAACATCATACTTAGTGAAACAAGCCAGTCACAAAGAGACAAATTCTATATGTTCTCCCTGACCTGTGATAACTAATAGAGCACCTAAAAAGCAACCTGTAGAAATGAAATTGACATGTAGAGAAGCAATCACTTTGAACAGCCCTACTCCTGACCGATGAGAAACAGTTTTTTATCACTCTGGCCTCAGATCAGCCCTTAAGGCATTCGGATCTGGCTCAAGAGCCCATGAGAGTATTTCAGGCATGGAAAGCCAAGACACTCTGGGGAAAAAAAAAAGACCTAAATGAAAGATCTCTGCAAGTGAGATTCCAGTGGAAAGAACAGGGCCATCAGAGAAGGAGGTACCTTTCTCTGAAGGGAGGAGAGAACTTCCACTTTGACTATGACCCTGTTGGAATAAGATCGAAGTCGGCGAACCCTAAAGGCTTCCATAGCCTTGGCAACTCATGACTAGAGCCTAGGGAGATTACTGACGCCATAAACAAGAGTGTCAAATTGTTAAGTCAACAACAGGAGTCACTGTGTACTTACTTCTCATGTGGGATCTGTCCTTAATGTGTTGTCCAATGTGCAGTGATGCTATAACTAGTACTGAAACAGTATTTTTAAACCTTGTGTTTCTGCATGGGTGCAAACTGATGAAATCTTTACTTAGTATATACTGAATTGATCTTCTGTATATAAAGATAATTGAAAATGAAAAAAAAGCTTGGTGTTAAATTGCAAATTGCATAGAAAATTAATCAATTCTTAAAAAAAAATCATGTAGGGCCGTGGCGGCCACTGGAGGGTGAACCAACGGCAAAAGGAAGACCTTTCTCTCTGTCTCTCTCTCTCTCACTGTCCACTCTGCCTGTCAAAAAAATATATCATGTAGGATCTCTGTCCTTAATGAGCTGTACATTGTGATTTAATGCTATAACTAGTACTCCAACAGTATTTTACACTTGGTGTTGCTATGTGAGGGCAAACTGTTGAAATCTTTACTTAATATATACTAAACTGATCTTCTGTATATAAAGAGAATTGAAAATGAATCTTGATGTGAATGGAAGGGAAGAGGGAGCGGGAAAGGGGAGGGTTGTGGGTGGGAGGGAAGTTATGGGAGGGGGGGGAGCCATTGTAATCCATAAGCTGTACTTTGGAAATTTTTTTCTATACTTTTATTTAATAAATATAAAGAAAAAAAAGAAACAGTTGTTTATTCTCCATTTTTTTCTTTTCCTTTATTATCTCTTCCTTATCTTTTCTTTCATACAAATTGAACTCTTAAGAGTTAACCATATGTGTATAAAGTTAATTGCAAACTGATCTTAGTAAAAAAAATAAAGAGAATAAAAAGGGAGAAGGAAGCAGGGTGGGGGTTTTAGGGGGAAGGTGGGCATGGTGGGAAGAATTACCAAGATCCTAAATTTTTAATTGTGAAATGTGTGAAGTTCTTAACTGCAAAGCAGAATATTTCTGCATACATTCCTATGGACTTACTTCTAAGGGTACAATTTAAAAACTTGCCACGGGACCCCAAATTCCCTTAAGCTGGCTAGTAAAAATATCAACTTAAGTGTTACAGAGATAAAATGGATAGGATTATGGTAAAGTGATCATGTAGATAAGAACAAGTGTTAAAATGATCATATAAATAGGACTAAGTTTTTGGAAGTAATAGAATTAAAAAGGAGTGAAGGCTCCAACATGGGAAGCAGTCCATTCAGTAGACTCATAGAATGACAATTGCTTTAAGCAAAACTCTGACCTCAGAATCAGCCCTTAAGGAACTCTGATCTGGTGGAAAAGCCAAGGGAACATTTCAGGAATGGAAAGCCAAGACACTCTGGCAAAAATGTTCTACATTAAGTACCTTTGTGGGTAAGACCCCAGTGGAAAGAAGTGGCCACCAAAGAAGGATGTACTTTTCTCTAAAGGGAGGACAGAACTTCTACTTTGCTTGAGGCCTTGTCAAGCTAGTACATCAAAAAGGCTTCTATAGCCAAGGCATCTCATGTCAAGAGCCTTGGGTGATCACTGTTATCATACATAAGAGTGTTAATTGTTAAATAAACAAGAGTCACTATACACTAACTTCCCATGAAGAACCTCTATCCCCAAAGAGTTGTATCATGAGACTAATAGTAAAACTTGTTCTCATGAATCACTTCCTTCTAGTGCATTAAGTGGAGGATATTATTATGTCTCATAAGTTATAGTTATGTCTATGAGCTCAGAAAAGATCTAAAACTCTTGGGTTCTTTAAAAATAATTAAGTTTATAAAAGCAAAAGAGGGGGAGGAAGGAAGGGAAAGGAGAAAGGGAAAAGAAAAAAAATCACCTTTGAGAAGCAATAACTTTAAACAGCCCTTGTCTGGACTTCTGAGGAACAGTACTTAGTTTTTTCATTTTACTTTTCTTTTTCTTTCTTGGAATAAACAGAAGAGGGAAGACAGAGGGGCTGGGGAGATGGTGAGAGAGCGGGTATGATGGGAAGAATTACTACGGTCCAAATGCTGTATTTATGAAATGCATACAAATAAAAATAAATGCCACTATAGTGATGGGATTAAGTCAGGTCATCCTACCCAGGCCCAGGAAAGCACAGCAGCATGGATTTATACCTCACTTCATGAGTGTGATCCAGATATCCTTTGAGAAATTCCATGGCTTCTTTTATTAGGCAATGGCGAGCTGGTGGTGATTCTTTAGCAAGTGAATAAAGTTGAAGAGTGATAAGGGAATTAGATTTACTGGTAATGGGGTAATTAGAAAACAGAGGGAGGAATCAAGTGTCCTGATATAAGTTAACAAGGAAATTAAGAAAGAAACATAATGAAAAAGAAATGCATCAAAGTTATATTTCTATCCAAGAATTGATGAGACCAGTCACTCCTCTTATTCTCTGTGGAATAGCAGTGAAAGCAATTCCTGGGAGTTTTTTTTTTAAACAAGCTCTTCATCAGGACTACTCAATAAGAATCTGCATGTTAACAAGGTCTTCCAGATGACTTTATGAGCATCAAAGTCTGAGAAGCACTGTTCTACACGGAGGCAATAAAGACAAGATACAGATAAAAAAGAAATGTAGGTAACAATCCAAGGATAGGAAACTGATATATTTATGAAGCAGAACAAGAAGTAAACGCAGTTGAGTATTAATGAATTGAGGGGTAGGAGGAAACTTTAAGAAAAAAATGTTAAAATAGAGTTCAACAATAAGGGGATAGCTGACAATTCCACTGAGAAGTTAATGATGAGAAATGAGAAAATTCTACTGGATTTATAATTAATGGATCATTGGTAACTGACTACCATGAAATGTTTTAATAGGATTGAATAAAGTGGATAGATAGAGCCACTGAAGAAGCATAAGCATGGTGTGGGCGGGTATAGAAATCAAACATGGGGGTCAGTGTTGTGGTGAAGCAGGTTAAGCCACTGCCTATGATGCTGGCATCCCATATCAGAGTACTGGTTCCAGTCCTGAATCCTCTGCTTCTAAGCCAGCTCATTGCTAATGCAAGTGGAAAAGCAACAGAAGATAACCCAGTGCTTGGGCCAACTCAACCATGTGGAAGACCCAGATAGAGTGCCATGATGTTCCTGGCTTTGATCTGGCCCAGCTCCTGCCATTGTGGTCATTAGAGAGTGAACCAGCAGATGGATAAGATTTCTTTCTGCCTCTCTAACTCTGCCTTTCAAATAAATAAGTAAATCATTTTTTTAAAAAAAGAGACTATAAAGTAACTTCCAGGATATAACAGGATCAACAAAAAGGTGTTTTTGGGTGAGGAAATCTCCAGCAGGAGGTGGGGCACCAATAAGAGTGAAAGGATAAATACTGGAGAGAGGAGGTCACTGGGGAAGTAAAGGTGGGAGGAGATGGGGTCATGAGCACTGTCTGGAGTCAGAGCATGTTTTCTGGAGAGAGGAGAAATAGAAGTCATAAGTTTGGGATGAAGAGAGCGAGCTAGATTTCCTTAGGGAGTCAGGATGGACTCGTGTGGGGAGAAGTGCCAGGGACTGGATCCAGGATGCTATTACAAAGATCCAGGGTAAAGTGAAGGGTGCTTGGATTGGACTCATTATGTAGAATGGAAAGATGGGAGATACAGAAAGGCATACTTACCAAAAAGAAATCAACAGAACTTGGGTCTTCAAACTACAGAAGACTCAGAATAAAAAGTGAGTAAATTAGTGTGAATGGAAGCATTATGATACTTTAGAAAGTAAGATGACAAATGAGGTGGTATTTCAAAAAAAAAGTGAGTTCAATTTTGCCGTGTGTAGTTTGAGGTAACAGTGACATAAATGCAAACATATTGACATTTCACTGTGTATTCTTTCCTCATATATTTAAGACTTAAGGTGCTCTCTGTGCCAGATGCTGGCCTGGGGGCTGGGGTAATGCTATAATGGCAGGAAAGACACACAAGGTTCTTGTCCTCAGAGCTTAAAATTTACAAGGAAGACAAACAGGTAACAGACATTGGGTTCAATCAAGTGAGGATTCAGATACTAAAAATACTTGCTTCTTAAAACCTTGGCATGGGGGAAATAAAATCCAAGAGCTTGCTCTCTTTGCATAATGCATACATGTATTATCACACTGTCTCCTTAAATATGTATAATTAGTATGTGCCAATTAAAATAGTAATTAAAAAGGAGCCTGCTCTAGACTAGCCAAAAAGGCGAGACCTCATTCTACATTAAGAGTAAATAAGCACAATTTTAAAGTGTTAGACAATGTGAAAATTATTTCTAAATGAACCATAAAGCTCTAATAAGTTGGCAAAGGAGTGAGAACTAAAGCAATCTTGAAAGCTTTAACAAGTTGGAAACATGGGGAGGAAAAAATAAGTTATTAATGGTAAAATAAATTTTGGTTAAAAACATGCTTGGCTCTTCTGTGCCGGTTTGGAAAGTTTTCTTCTGACCTCCGAAATATTGAGGACAAATATGTACGTTCAACTCAAAGCCCATTAAGAATAGAAACTGTAAATAAAGCATACTGACCATCCAATGTGACTTCAGAAAAGGATCTAAAATAACAGAAGACTCCTACAGATCCCATACAATTGGCAACAGACACAAGTGTCCAAAAGGATGGCATGAAATCCTATTAACACTTCAAACTTAAAATAAAAAACCAGGGATGTTCACTGAACACTTTCTGCTAAATACTTTAATATAGAATGTATGCAGTGCAAATGAAGTTTTTCAGTAGGTTATTTGCATAAGGTGAGGGTGCACCAACTCATGTGAAATTATAAAATCTGATTTTATAAAGGATGACAAACATTACAGTTCAGTGGATGAAAATGACCCCATTTGGTGTTCCTTTAACAAGCCAAGAGCATTAAGTTTCCAGTGGTTTTGTAAGAAACTACTGAAGGAAAATTTCATCTGTATTAATCTTCCAATTTTCAAGAAATAATGATCCTTTTAAGCTATTATTTCTTATTTTAATCTACTGGATTTTTCTAAGCTAAGAAAAAAAAAAAGCTACATGAACAGATCAGAGTAGATTTCTCCAAGTCTGTTTCTAATTACACTCAGTTCTGTTAGATTTATTGATCGCTTACAATGTGTATGGTATTTCCAGGGCTTTCAAATAAATACTACTATTTCTACCCGCCCCCCCACCAGACTTTAAATGTCAGCTATTTATTAACTGTTAATTCGGACAAAGGAGGCATATGCATACAAAATCCACAAGTATTCCAAATGCTAATTTTAGTTTTAGCTGTTCAATTCTCCCCTTCAAAGTCACGCCCTAACATTTACCTATTCCAATCTAGTAATTTCTGACCCTCCTACTTACTTAAGTTTGAAAATATCAAGGTACTTCAGAAGGTTTGTGGAAAAATGAAAGCACACGGAAAGTTACTTTGGTGCAAAAACGATGAAACCTATGCATAGTTTTGTTCATACTACACATTTTTCATAAACATTGTGAAGTTCCCTCACTTGCAAGCATCTTGACATGTTATCATTGAAGGTTTCAAAAAACTTCAAAGTGAAATTACCAACCTTGAGCACTGTGATTTGATGTGTGTGACTCAATGTATTTGATGAGAACAGCAGAGCCAGAGTGTGTACAAGGTGGTGAGAGCGAAATGTTTGTGTGCTCTGTGTAGTTAAAGCCTTCAAACCAATGGCCCTAGTTAGAACCCTGGTTCCATCAGTTCATCTGTCCTCACTTTCCCTATCTTAATCTCTTTGTGCTATCACACAATCAGCACCAGCCACTGGAGATTCTTTCACAGAATGAACAGGTAGGCAAGGTGAAATTGAAGGAAGGCTTTTGGGCAGGGGAGAAAATTGTACACAAATGACACTACATGACTTTGCCAGGTTATTGAACTTGTTGAAACAATCCCATGGGTTTATACAAGTTGAGTAACCATTAAAAGCAGGTTACATTGTGTTCTATGACTACCAAATTTTCTTTCCTCTCTCTTTAAGAACCTTTTGAAAGATGAAATAGAAAAAAAAAATGCACCAATCCGTCAATGCTTATTTTCTCAGCACTGGCATCCTGGATCAATCCACTAAGAAGTGGAAATATAAGCATGTTCTCTCAATAGTTCACTTTCCAAGTAAAATAAGTCATGGACTTAGTGGTGGGTGAAATCAGGAATATTTCAGATTCTTTGAAGCCTCTCAAAATTATTTTTCAAAAACTTGGGCTTTTGAAGTATCTTCTACATGCTTTTTCCCAAGTAGTTATCCCTTGAGAAACAGACAAAGGAAGAAAAATTTGGTTTTTAGTCTAGATTTCCTAATCAAAGTCATATGAAAGGTACTTTGAGAATTTATAAACATTTTAAAGATCTTTCCTTTTAGTTCAGTATACAGAAATAAAAATAAATAAAAGATACAAAAATACACATGGTCAAAGAATACACGAAAAGGTGCTCAATATCCTATGCAGTAGGAAAATGAGATACTGCTGGGCTACAACAGCTAAAGCTCCCGGCTTCGGTTTGGCCCAGCCCTCGCCACTGCAGTCATTTGGGGAGTGAACCAGCAGATGCAAGATCACTCTGCCTTCCCTCTGTTTCACTCTGCCTTTTAAATAAATGATTTTTTAAAAAAATCTTTATGAGATCTACATCCATAGAAATGAGAGACTCAATTCATGTAGCCAAAGGCAGTATAGTATGAATAAACTAAAGAATATTCACATAATGGAAAACTAGACAGAAACCTAAAAAATGAATTACTGAAACTTGAAATGTCATGAATGAACATGCTGAATGGAAGAAGACAGAAATGAAAAACCTATTCTCCCAGACTACATGATGTCAAACTATAGAGCAGGCCAAACTAACCTATGACAAAAACCCAACCAGTGGTTGTTTCTGGAGGAAGGTACTTTCTGGAGTGATAAAAATATTCTATTTCTTAATGTTATAAAATACATGATTTTATGTATGTCATAACTCATGAAACTGTTCATTTAAGATCTGTGTATTTTACTATGTTTAAATCATACCTCAATAAAGTTTTTCAAAAAAGGAGTGAAGAAACTTCAAAAACTTAATAACTTACAGTACATTTAAAATTAAAAAAATTAAAATGTCTTGAATTTTAGAAATTTTGAGTGCTTTTCCAAATGCAACCTTCTGAATTTTGAAACTAATGTAGTAAATATTTATGATAAGCAAATACCATTTTATAACCAACTTAGAAAAACATTGGAATGATGAGTGACAATAATTTTAATAATTTTGCCCTCAAGGAGACCCAACAGGCCAGTCCACTGCAGTGGCTTTCATTGTGGTAAGCCTGGGCTTCAGCAGAAGTCAGCTTGTGAAGAGCCCTGGCAGCTCTGCCAAGAGTTGGATCACTGGAAATGGACCTGCCCTGGAGTCGAAGGATGCCCAGGTCAGAGCCACAGATCGTATTGGCTCTAAGCTGAAAAGCCCTTCACTCAGCCCAACTTCCAAAGTGACCACTGCAGCTGAGGGTATGGTCAAGTAGGGTCAGCAACATTGCAGGCAGAACTGTAAATTTCTTGTTAGAGATGCCCCCTGCCTTTACCTGGCCAGCTCTCCTCCCAGGCCAGCCAAGTAATGAAAGTCTAGATGTACAATGTAATACTTTATCCTTTTTAGTATTTGTTGTTGTTGTTGTTGTTGTTCTAGTACTAATGGTTGAACTCTGTAATTAACACACAATTATTCTTAGGTGTTTAAATTTTAACTGAAAAGTGATCCCTGTTAAATATAAGAGTGGGAATAAGAGAGGGAGGAGATGTACAATTTGGGACATGCACAATCTGACTTGCCGCAAATGATGGAGTTAGAAATGTACCAGGGGATTCCAATACAATCCCATCAAGGTGGCATCTACCAATGCCATCTCACTAGTCCAAGTGATTAATTTAAGTTCACAACCGATGGCTCTGATAGGTCTAAGAATCAAAGGGATCACACAAACAAGACAAGTGTCTGCTAATACTAACTGACAGAATCAAAAAGAGAGAGAACGATCCAACATGGGAAATGGGATACACAGCAGACTCATAGAATGGCAGATGTCCTAAACAACACTCTGGCCTCAGAATCAGCCCTTAAGGCATTCGGATCTGGCTGAAGAGCCCATGAGAGTATTTTAGGCATGGAAAGCCAAGATACCATGGAAAAGAAAAAAAAAGAAGAAGACCTAAATGAAAGATCTCTGTGAGTGAGATCCCAGTGGAAAGAACGGGGCCATCAAAGAAGGAAGTACCTTTCTCTGAAGGGAGGAGACAACTTCCACTTTGACTATGACCCTGTGGGAATAAGACCAAAGTCAGCGAACTCAAAAGGCTTCCATAGCCCTGGCAACTCATGACTAGAGCCTAGGGAGATTACTGACGCCATGAACAGGAGTGTCAAATTGTTAAGTCAGCAACAGGAGTCACTGTGTACTTACATCCCATGTGGGATCTGTCCTTAATGTGTTGTCTAATGTGCAGTGATGCTATAACTAGTACTGAAACAGTATTTTTACACTTTGTGTTTCTGCGTGGGTACAAACTGATGAGATCTTTACTAATTATATACTGAATCGATCTTCTGTATATCAAGATAATTGGAAATGAAAAAAAAAAAAACAACCCTGGTGTTAAATTGGAAATGGCATAGAAAATTAATTTTTTTAAAAAAATATTATGTAGGATCTCTGTCTTTAATGTGCTGTACACTCTTATTTAATGCTATAACTAGTACTTCAACAGTATTTTTTTTCACTATGTGTTGCTATATGGGGGCAAACTGTTGAAATTGTTACCTAATATATACTAAACTGATCTTCTGTATATAAAGAGAATTGAAAATGAATCATGATGTGATTAGAAGGGGAGAGGGAGCAGGAAAGGGGAGGGTTGCGGGTGGGAGGGAAGTTTTGGGAGGGGGAAGCCATTGTAACCCATAAGCTGTACTTTGGAAATTTATATTCATTAAATAAAAGTTTAATTTAAATAAATAAATAAAAAAAGAAAGTCAACAGAGTGCCTTCCCCTAGGAGGTTCACACCTCCCTTAGGATATACCCCATGTGAAGAGATGGATAGGTCTGGGCCTCTTAACTTACAAGGCGTAAAGCCCACCAGATTATTATCAAGCCCCTTCTATCAGGTTCTATTTGCCTCTCAATCAGAAAACTTAATTGTAGCTTAGACAGCACCTTTCTTAGCTCCTCTAATAATGACTCTGTCCTTTGTTCTAGACCCTGTCTAGCGCACTTGGGCCTCATTCCTTCGTAATCATAACCTCTACTCTACCACCAATGGCTCTACTCCCAACCTGTGTGTACTGATGGTCCTCTTCCCCACTTAATGCTGTATAATTGTTCAAACCTGGTTAATGCCACTCTTAGGATCATTGGTTACTATCCTCACCCTGTCTTTTATGACCTTGTCTAAATATGATCAGAGTCGGCAAACTTGGAAGGCTTCCATAGCCTTGGCAACTCATGACGACAGCCTAGGGTGGTTACTGGCGCCATAAACTAGAGAGTCAATTTGTTGGGTCAACAACAGGAGCCACTGTGGACTTGCTCCTCATGTGGGATCTCTGTCCTTAATGTGCTGTACATTTTGATTTAATGCTATAACTATTACTGAAACAGTATGTTTCACTTTGTGTTTCTATGTGGGTGCAAACTGTTGAAATCTTTACTTAATGTATACTAAATTGATCTTCGTATATAGAGAATTGAAAATGAATCTTTTAGACTTGTTGGTAGAAAGAAACTAAAACATATGATACACAGATTCAGGTCCCACGAATTAAAATGTATCTTTGATTGATTTTAGCAGCTTAAATTTATGGACAATCTTATCTATAAGCCATTTAAAATAAAACTCTTAATAAAATTTCCCCATGTGGACATACAATATGTACACACATCTAATATAGCATAATTGACCAATATAGCAATTTTAATAATAGCTTTTAAAATCTTTAACTCTTTTTGTAGATTGCCAATTGATTTGAATTGCTTTTTGTTTTTAGTAACCTCAGTTAACCATACTTTCTCTCAGTTGGTACTGTTAATACATTATTGGCTTCATCTGTTTACAGAGCCATCCCAAAGTACTGAATACAATAAAAGTGGCTGGAAAAAGTCCATAGGAACCTATAGGAGGACAGCTAAACACAGAACCAACAACGCTTTAGTTTTATGAGCAGCACATCATATATAACTGTGGATGACAAAAGACTTTAAGTCGCCATGTTTAAAATTATAAACTCATCAACCAACAAGAGGCACTTGCTTACTTCACAGTATTTTTGAAAGCACCTGTAGGATTTTACAAGTATTTAACCCTTTAGGCCTCTGGGGCTTTCTCATTAAGATAACTATCATGTCTAGTAACACAAGATCATTAGACTTTTTAATTCTCAAACATTTGTATTAATAGCATTTTCCATTATAGAAACTTAAAGTCTGGTACCACATCACATCTTGACAGTCCTTCTAATATACTCCAAATAGCCTGATTAGTTGGTGTCTCTATAAGATGAGAGACATAGGTCCTTCGATTTTTTTCAGTTGGGCCCAAACTGGAAAAACCAAAGTCCAGGATTCACTGGAAATTTTAGAGACCAGATTGTTTGAAACTTTGATTTTTTGAATGCCTGTCAAGAATGCCAAGAAGGCTCAAAATCCAAAATATCTGGTTGAAATAAGATTTCTTAAAATCATGACATAACATAGACCAAATTTGATCATTGTTACAAGGTGATTATTCAAATTTTTGAAAAAAGCACATACTTAAATAACCCATAGCTCTTAATAAAAATTCAGCTATAACTAATACTGAAACAGTATGTTTCACTTTGTGTTTCTATGTGGGTGCAAACTGTTGAAATCTTTATACTAAATTGATCTTCTGTATATAAAGAGAATTGAAAATGAATCTTGATGCAAATGGAAGGGAAGAGGGAGCGGGAGAGGGGAGGGTTGCGGGTGGGAGGGAAGTTATGGGAGGGGGAAGCCATTGTAATCCATAAGCTGTACACTGGAAATTTATATTCATTAAATAAAAGTTAAAAAAAAAAAAAGAAAATGAATCTTGATGCAAATGGAAGGGGAGAGGGGATGGTTGCGGGTGGGAGGGAAGTTATGGGAGGGGGAAGCCATTGTAATCCATAAGCTGTACACTGGAAATTTATATTCATCAAAAAAAGTTAAAAAAAAAGATAAAAAAAAGTGTACTTGATTTTTCTTATGTGTTCTGCAGAAGATGGCAACTTCAACTTTGTGCTTTCCTCTGCCTGTATCTCTCCTTGTGTGTCTCTCCACTTTTTTTTTTTTTTTTAACACAGTTATTCCAGAACGTTAGCAGGTATCATAGTCACCTACAATTTTTTGAACCACAGATGGCTGGGGCCCATCCTCAGATAAGTCTGAAGGAGAGCACCTGAGAATTTGCATTTTTGACAAGTTCCCAAGTGCTAGTAATGCTGCTTGAGTTGGTGGCCACGGCTCAAGAACTACTGCTTCTGGCAGGTCTTCAAGTGTCAGGTCGAAGAGCCATCCTTTTCCAGTAAACTTTTCACATTTACTGGTTTCTCCCAACTGCCCTTAGCCTCTTCCTTTGTGACTGCTACACTTCTCATCGCATAACTGACCATTTACCACTTGGCTCTTCCTTTGCAGTTCATTATTGGAGGGAAAAATACTTGTGTTTTCTATTCAGGTAGATGGTAACTCTCTCAAGGGTAAGGTCCTTGATTTCCATGTATTTGTGTCCTTTCCCCTACTTTGAGCAATTTTACAACTAATAGATAAGTGAATGGTAATGGTCCTGGTACCGCTACATTCTTCTAAAGCATGTACATTAAGAGCAAGTGACATTAAGATGAAAACAAGATATTTGTATTACGGTGAATTACCTGTCATTGGGACAGTGACTTGGCAATGTCCAGTCATGGTGTGGATTGATGAGGAATCCCCAGGACAGGAAGACGGAGCTTGGTGTCAGGGTACCAACCACTAGCTGCAGAGGCTTGCGAGAACGCGTTTTACCTATGGTGGCCACACACAGGTTAATTATGGAAAAATTTAGTGTATTTTCATGATTTAGGTAAAATACATAAATATAACATGGCAAGCTGTTTAGGAGGGTGAAAAAACAAGTTCCTTTTCTTTTCATACCGTCCACAAACATTACTAATTTTTTGTTATAAGCTTAAAAATGAATATTTTTCTTATATTCATGAAATCATCTCAATGCATGCATATATGTATGGATAGAAATTACATTTCATTACATCTAGTTTTTATTTTCTTATGGCTCAGGGGTAGATATGGAAGTCTTGGCTATGATCAATGATCAATGAAATAAATACACACATACTCATGTGTTATACACACATACTTCTCCACTTATTTTGCAAATTAAATAACATTTTCTTGAAATCATGAATTAGTGGAAAGTAACATCCAAGAGGACAAAAGTAATCTACAACCTAAATGATCACGTTTCATTTCTTTTAAAACCTATTTAGAAGTGCAAAATCCCTTGTAATACTATTGTAATAAAAAATGTAAAATGTATTTAAATTAGTGCCAAAATAGAAAAAGCACACACATTTTAATAATGCTGCAAGAATAGGAGTAATATAGGAAGCACAATTTTCTGAAAGAACTAATTGAATTTTGGCAATGCCAAGAGTTATGCTGATAATCCATTGTAGATTCTTCTAAAGTATACACAGGTAGGCATTTGAAATTCTAAAATTACTTGAAATTGCAAGAACAAGAGGACAGTGAAAAAGCAGAAGGATGAAACTCAACCATGGAAGTCAATACTGGCTTCTAAAAAAATCGGGATAAATAAAACAAAAATCATGGTAAAACCACTTAGAACACAAAATACTCAAGGTGACTTCAAAAGGTTCAAGGAAGTGAATTAAAAGATATTTTTGTGCAAAAAATTAAAATCTATGGAAATCGTCTTTAAAATGTGAGGGGCTGGCATTGTAGTATAGCAGATTAAGTTGCTGCCTGCAATGCCAGCATTCCCATTTGGGTGCCAGTTCCAGTCCTGGCTGCTCCATTTCCAATGCAGCTCCCTGCTAATGCAACTGGGAGAGCAGTGGAGGATGGCCCAAGTGCTTGGTTCCCTGCCACCCATTTGGGATACCCAGAAGAAGCTCTTGGCTTCAGACTGGCCCAGCCCTGGCTGTTGTGGCCATCTGGGGAACGAACCAGTGGGTAGAAGATTTCTCTCCTCCCCACCAACTACCCTATTTCTGCCTTTCAAATAAACTTTGTGAAAAATGTGTATAAAAAAAAAAAACTATGCATGCATTTCCAAATTTTTTCCACCTAATAACCCTGTCTTTTAATTCTATTTTTCTACCAACTTTTAGAAACTCCTTCTATATGTTTTGCTTTATGTGGATGTTTCCATTGAATTCTCCATTTTATTTAATGAGTCTACGTATGTTACATTGAATTTTCCATAGGAAGAACTTGCATTGCTTTAATCTATCTATGCAGGAGCCTAAGACCTTTACTAAGCAGAGTAGGAGGGAACACTCTGAGCCTTTTGGTGATTATGGGAACCAAATGCTCTTGCAAATTGTGCTGCTCTTGTTGCTTCCATCAGATTTCAGTTCTGTTACTGTTATCCTGAGGAGAAATCTTCTGATCCCAGAAATACACAATCTAGTATAAATTGCCTCACTCTAGGATTGATGGATTTTTTTTAGAGATGTTTGAAATAATTTTCATCAATAGTTATCATGCACTTGTTTGCAAATGTGCTTATCCTTCTCTGTAAATTTTTCCAAATCCACCTGTAATCATCTCATATGATGGTGAATCAAATGCTCCATGTTTGGCCCCCAATTGGGGCAGATAAGAATCTGGAGTAAGGGTAGGGGCCACATATGGTTCCAAAAAGCCCTGAGGCGACTCTGCTATTCATCATTCCATTTCTGAGTCTCATTTTGCAGATGAAAAATAAGTTCCAGTGAGGTTTCAAAAATCACACTGAGAACAGGGTCAAAAACTCATATCCAGGCCTTCTTCCTTATAGTCCAGCTTTGTTTTTACCACATTCCTGGCTTAGCTCACAGTGTATGAACATAACACCACGTAGACTTGTGAGGTCTATTTTCTCTTTCCCCACAGGAACCTAAGGGTTATATGACCAGATAACTAATTAAGTGTTGGTCATACTATATAAATTATTAAGTCATTAAATTTTATGCCATAGACAAATATAAAATGAATTGAGGCTAATGTGTTAGTCATTGCATCATTGCCAAAAGCAGATTACAAAAACAAAAATTTTATCCATAGCTAAAAGGAAAGGTGGGGTATAATATCCTGAGCAAGATGAAATAATTTCCTGAGCTGAAAATAACAAAGTAAAAAAAAAAAGTAATTTTTACATCCAGTGTCATGAAAACCTCAAAACCGAGGAAGTTATAAAGTGCTACTAAGGTGTAATCACTCTCTTGCTTTCCCTTAAATATTTTGTGTATCTGTATTAAGAACAATTCAATGACTATTCAAATGAAACCAAATCCCATGGAACTATACTCATGTTCATTGATTTCACTCTTTCAGTATGTTCAAATACAGTCTTGAAATGTTGAGAGTCCATTTATTTTCAAGTGTGTGGACCATTGCCTAGACAACTCTTACTGACAAGGTAAAAGAAAGTGAAATTTTCCTTTTCCTTCAGGATAATGTAAGAAGTCAGGGGAAGGAATTTGTGTTTCTCAAAATGCTTGAGCATTCAATGTTGCTCTTAAAAGTGGTTAAATCAAAGCAAAAGAAAGGATGGCGTTGTGATTACTGATTTCTAGCAAGCAGTCTTGGGTTGCCAAGTCTTGAAGTCTGAATTCAGAGCCACCAAAGGTTTTCTGTTCAGCTGTTCAGTATCATTCAAGAACCACATACCTGCCCTCCCTCCCAGAAAAATATAGCCTAACATAAGACATTTCTTTCCTTTCTTATTTGATGGTATCCAGTGCACCATAAAATATTAATATGATTAGGAAACAATTATTTGGGGAATAGTTCACATTAAAAATTACAGCAATGCTTTGTGATCAATTCTATCTACAGTTGGGAAGCTGTAGCATCAGATGGGAAAAACATAGCCACAACTTCTACCATTCTTCCTTATAACAATGGTCTATGTATTTGATTGAGACAAAGTTTCAGTAGTGGAACCAAACAGAGGAGTTTAATCCTGCTTTGGTCATGTACAGTTTCCACTTATTTATTCATAAATCTATGTTCCTGTTTCAAGTCTTCCTAGGCCGGAGAAGTGTTGCTGTCATTGTTTTATGAAAGAAGTTCTTACTCTGGTTAAATACACAGAAATTTATTTAGAAGGGAGAGATGAGTAAATGTCACCTAAATCCCAATCTAATCAATACATATAAGTGAGTTAATCTTTGGAAATATAGTCTCCTTAAGCAAAGGTTAGACATAAAGCCTTTGGCCCTTAAAATCTGAAAGGCACAGCAGTGGCATGTGCTTAAACAGTGCAAAAGGGAAACAGGCTAAGAAGAGGACCTAACCCCAAAGGAGCACTGCCTCTAGGCCAGGCATTTTCATGAACTCATTCAGTCCTCACTACAGTCCTGTCATGCAGAACCGGCACGTAGAGAGGCTTATTAACTTGGAGAATAACTGCAGTTTGCAAGTGGTGCTGGGATGAGACTGCAGTCTCTACCACCAGGCTATGTGATGTCGCTTATCAAGGGCCTGTATACTCTACTCCACATTCCTAAGGCTACCCAAGGCACTTGGTCTCCGTGGACAGAAAATGATGAAAAGTTACACTTTGAAGTGAAAAAAGAAAACTGAAAAAGAAAACTGAAAAATGACTATACCTGAGCATGATTTCTTTTGACTTGGAGGAGGAGCAGGTCGCACAACTATCAGATATTTTGGCTCTGCATCTGGAAACCGAAACGATATTCATCAGTGAAATCCTTCAAGAACCAGCGTTAGCACACCCATATCCTGACTCAGCATTTACTGAGGCATCCTCTGTAACCTCAGCATCAATAAGTGAGAGGGCCCAGGTATCCAAAAAGTTAACACTTCCTGAGAAGCACATTAAGATTTGTTAAATGAAAATTAAACCCAGATTTTCAAAAGCAAATGTGTTGGGATAGGGGAGAAGTCTTAAAAGAATAATGATAGACCTAGATTTTTAAGAAAACTTTTATTTAATAAATATAAGTTTCAAAAGAACAAATTTTGGATTATAGAGGTTTTTTCCCCCCATAACCACCCTCCCACCCGCAAACCATCCCATCTCCTACTCCCTCTCCCATCCCATTCTTCGTTAAGATTCATTTTTAATTATCTTTATATACAGAAAAGCAACTCAGTATATACTAAGTAAAAATTTCAACAGTTTGCACCCACACAGACACACAAAGTATAAAGTACTGTTTGAGGACTATTTTTACTGTTAATTCTCATAGTACAACACATTAATTACAGATTTGATGCCACATTGCCCATCAGTCATTTTCTCTGCAGGGTTATTTATTTATTTATTTATTTTTAGTAAATATAAATTTCCAAAGTACAGTTTATGTATTACAATGGCTTCCCCGCCACAATTTCCCTCCCACTCGCACCCCTCCCATCTCCCTCTGCAGGGGTTTTATTTTTTAAGATTTATTTATCTATCTGAAAGAGTGACAGAGAAGGAATTGGGGAAGAGAAAGATCTTCCACCTACTGATTCTCTCTCTAGATGGTCACAGTACCCAGGGCTAGGTCAGGCTGAAGCCAGGAGCCTTAGAACTCCATCTGGGTCTCCCACATAAGTGTCAGAGGCCCAAGCACCCAGGATATCTTCTGACGCTTTCCCAGGTACCTTAGCAGGGAGTTAGATCAGAAGCAGAGCAGCAGCTGAGACTTTAATGAGTGCTCTGACATGGGATACCAGCACTGCAAGAAGTGACTTAACCTGCCATACCACAACGCTAGCCCCAAAGAGACTTTTTTAAAATCAGATCACATCCATTCTGTTTTCCTATTCCTCACAGGGTCAGCCTGGTGCTCCAATGTTAAACCATATTTGGAAATTCATATTTGTGTAATAAACATGGTGTCACCTGTCATATGATCTGAGATCTCTCACTCTCATGGAAGCATGAATATTTATAATGCTCTGATTTTCATCCTGATTATGTAGTTTCTCAGCCTGTTTTCATATCCAACCAGTAATTTTTAATACAGACTTTTTAAACTAAATCATAATCTATAGATCAGCTTAACTAATTTAAAATAGATCAATGAAATATGAATAGACAATCTCTACAACATATTTAGGTTTTAAATGAAATTATGCTAAAGCAATCAGTATGTGCTAATCCTATATATATAAAACAAACAGGTCTTGGCATACAAAATAGCATTTTATAAGTATGCATTAACTGGTTGATGAGTGTTATCCACAAAATTTCTTCAGGAACTTTAGATCCTGAAGTGCATTCTGCAGCAGCTGTCATTTAGATGCCAAAGTCAGTATCATAGCTTGCCCCTGCTTGTTCAGGCAGACTCATACCTTTCTCTTGTTTTCATTCTGGGTTCAAATATCTCCCCCTCCATGATTTTGGAACAGAGGCCTTCTCTGCCAGGGGCCTCAAAGGGCTGACTTCATTTTTAGACAAGAGACAAACTGGCAACTCAACTGCTGTTAATGACTTGTGCCTTTGTCTTTTCCTGGACACTCCACATAGCAGTATTTGCTATAACCTGTTGCTATTAATTACTACTGAAGAAAGTAACCCAGGCAACCTCTTGACTTCACCTCCCAGCCTTGCCCGTTTATTGCATGGTTGTCTCATGACCACCACACAAACGAAGGAACATTTGTTCTGTTCCAAAGTTCTGTGTGTTTGAAAGCACATCTTGCTTAGTGCAGATCACATAGCAATGGTTGACCCAAATCAAACAAACAAGTTTGCTACTAGGGATACAGTAATCATTTCCTAATTTTATTTGGGATAGAGTAACATAGGCTATCAAAAATTATCATGAAAGATCTCTGTGAGTGAGATCCCAGTGGAAAGAACGGGGCCATCAAAGAAGGAGGTACCTTTCTCTGAAGGGAGGAGACAACTTCCACTTTGACTATGACCCTATCGGAATAAGACCAAAGTCAGCGAACTCTAAAGGCTTCCATAGCCCTGGCAACTCATGACTAGAGCCTAGGGAGATTACTGACGCCATGAACAGGAGTGTCAAATTGTTAAGTCAGCAACAGAAGTCACTGTGTACTTACATCCCATGTGAGATCTGTCCTTAATGTGTTGTCTAATGTGCAGTGATGCTATAACTAGTACTGAAACAGTATTTTTACACTTTGTGTTTCTGCGTGGGTACAAACTGATGAGGTCTTCACTAATTATATACTGAATCGATCTTCTGTATATCAAGATAATTGGAAATGGAAAAAAAAAAAAAACCCTGGTGTTAAATTGGAAATGGCATAGAAAATTAATTAATTTTTTAAAAAAATAATATTATGTAGGATCTGTCTTTAACTGTGCTGTACACTCTTATTTAATGCTATAACTAGTACTGAAACAGTATTTTTTTTTTCACTATGTGTTGCTATATGGCGGCAAACTGTTGAAATCGTTACCTAATATATACTAAACTGATCTTCTGTATATAAAGAGAATTGAAAATGAATCATGATGTGATTGGAAGGGGAGAGGGAGCGGGAAAGGGGAGGGTTGCGGGTGGGAGGGAAGTTTTGGGAGGGGGAAGCCATTGTAACCCATAAGCTGTACTTTGGAAATTTATATTCATTAAATAAAAGTTTAATAAAAAAATTATCATGTACCAAATGCCAGTTATATACAAGACATTGTGTTAAAAACAGTATATACATAATTATATTATTCCTCATGGTAAGCATATCTGGCACGTACTATTGTCACTCCAATTTGTAGAATAGATCACTGAAGCAAGGCAGGCTTCATGGCTAGCCAATGCACACAAGGTCCTGCGCTTGGTTTAATGCTTCTTGTCATAACCTCAAAATTCTTAATTTAAGCTGAAAATTGTAAACTTGAAATCAGAAACTTTTTGAGCACCAATGGGACACTACGAGTAGAAAATTCTGCATGTGATGACCTCCTGATTGGTCACAGTCTAATCAGTCACACTAAAAATATTGTATGAAACTATTTTCAGGGTATATAATGTACATATGAAACATACATGAATTTGTCTTCAGACTTGGGTTCTAGCACCAACATATTTCCTTATATACATATATACAAATGTGCCAAAATTACTCATAATCTCAGGAATTTCAATTCATGGATATTCAACCTGTGCTTTTTAAAAAAAGTATTAATATAAAGAGAACATATTTTGTATATTTCATAGGTATAATTTTGTGACCTTGTGATGTGAAAGACAAATCTGGTGGGACATTGTTGCTGTGGATTTGTTCTGAGAGGAGGAGAGTGGTGGGGGCAAGAGGCATGGAGTCACCACACAGACACCAGGACTCACGTGAAAGCAGCCTAGAGGTAAGCAGCTCGCAGACTCATTTATTTCAGTTGATACAGCAGCTTATATAGCCAAGTCAGCTAATCCGGTCAAGGTGAAGTTTATGCCTTAACCAATCACTGCCTGTTGCCAGAACTTGCTTCAAATGCAGAAAGGCAGTTGGTTTGAACTATGAGTGACCAAGGAACCCTGATATCTCCCTTCCAATTTCCTTTACTTCCCTGTATTAACCAGCCCCTTACAAAGAAAATGATGACAAAGAAGGAAAGTGAAAGATTGGGTACCCAGAGTGCTTTTCCTTCCCAGTTTTTTCTTATGTATAAGTAGGTTGAAAACAGTATTTGTAGAATGTGCACATATCAAGTGACATATAAGAATGTATTTCAGCTAAGGAAAACATTCATTGGCCATAGTTCCAGTCTTCTGGTAATAAATACATATGTATGAACTGCAAAACACACTGAATTTCAGTAATCCTACTGAGGAGTTAAAGACACTTACATTTGTATTTTAAAAGGGCATTGCACATCAGGGAAATGCAAATCAAAGCACTGTGAGGTTTCACCTCACTCCAGTTAGAATGATTCCCATATAGAAATCAACAAAGGACAGATGCTGAGGAGGATGTGGGGACAAAGGTCACCCTGGTCCACTGTTGGGAATGTCAACTGGTGCAGCCACTGCAGAAGACAGTATGTAGATACCTCAGAAAGCTGAAAATGAATCTATATGATCCAGCCACCCGACTCCTGGGATCTTACCCAAAGGAAAAGAAATCAGCATATAAAAGAGTTATCTGTACCCCATGTTTATTGCAGCTCAATTCACAATAGCTAAGATATGGAATCAACCAAGATGTCCATTAACTAAAGACTGGATAAAGAAACTATGGTATATGGTATATAGTTCACAATGGAATACTACACACTAGTTTAAAAAAATGAAATCCTGTAATTTGCAACAAAATGGATGCAACTAGTATCCATTATACTTAGTGAAATAAGCCAGTTCCCAAAAGACTAATAACGTAAGTTTTCCCTGATCTGTGGTAATGAATAGTGTACTAAAAGGTAATCTACAGAAGTGAATCTATAGAAGTAGACATTTTGAGATTTGATGATTTTTAACAGCCCTGTTAAACACTTTTTTTTCTTCATACTATTTGTTGAACTCTTTACATAGTGTAGGGTTAATAATGAGTATAAAATAAACTAAATGTAGATCATTGTAAAAATTGAGATGAATTATCCATCATGGGAAGTGGGATACACAGCAGACTCATAGAATGGCAGATGTCCTAAACAGCACTCTGGCCTCAGAATCAGCCCTTAAGGCATTCGGATCTGGCTGAAGAGCCCATGAGAGTATTGTAGGCATGGAAAGCCAAGACACTCTTGAAAAAAAAAAAGACCTAAATGAAAGATTTCTGCAAATGAGATCCCAGTGGAAAGAATGGGGCCATCAAAGAAGGAGGTACCTTTCTCTGAAGGGAGGAGAGAACTTCCACTTTGACTATGACCCTATCGGAATAAGATCAAAGTCAGCGAACTCAAAAGGCTTCCATAGCCCTGGCAACTCATGACTAGAGCCTAGGGAGATTACTGACGCCATAAACAAGAGTGTCAAATTGTTAAGTCAGTAACAGGAATCACTGTATACTTACTTCTCAGGTGGGATCTGTCCTTCATGTGTTGTCCAATGTGAAGTAATGCTATAACTAGTACTCAAACAGTATTTTACACTTTATGTTTCTGTATGGGTGCAAACTGATGAAATCTTTACTTAATATATACTAAATCAATCTTCTGTATATAAAGAGAATTGAAAATGAATCTTGATGTGAATGGAATGGGAGAGGGAGGAGATGGGAGGGGTGCGGGTGGGGGGGGGAAGCCATTGTAATCCATAAACTGTGCTTTGGAAATTTATATTTACTAAATAAAAAAAATTCCAGATATTAAAAAAAATTTAGATGAATTAGAGAGGAGGAAGAGCAAGGGTGGGAGCATGAGCAGGAAGGATCACTATGTTCTTGAACCTGTATTTAGGAAATACATTGAGATTTGTATATTTAAATAAAATTAAGAAAATTTTAAAAAATGGGCATTGCAATACACAAGTATAATGGCAGTCTTTGTATTCCATTGGGAACATAGTCATGGAATAAACAAAAGACAAGATTTTTATTTCTGTTTTACACTGTGAAATTCTTTGGATTTGTAACTGCTTGGAAATATACATGTTGTTGCTGAATCAGAAATTCTGCCAAAATGTAGTACTGTTTCATTTGAAGTAAATTTATATAACTGAAATATAAATTCAATTGAAATGTAAATTTAAGAAAATTCACACAGAACTGTCATCTTAAACTTTCCATTCCTAATACAGAAGTTAATCCTATACAATGTTGTGTATGTGAGTTAAACCTAATTTGCCTAATATTTTAGATGCCCCAGGGCAGAGCAAAAGGACAGCCATTGTTAAAGGAAACCTATGAAAATCTTTTGTACTGGGGCCTGCGTTGTGGCTCAGTGAGTTAAAACTGCGACCCTTAGCACTGGGGCACCATGTGGATGCCAGTTTTAGTCCCAACTACTCCACTTCTGATTCCTGACCATTACCCCCCCCCCCCCCGTCAATATGCTTGGGAAGGTGGCAGAGGATGGCCCGGGTGCTTGGACTCCTGTACACACATGGGAGACCCAGAAAAAGCTCCTGTCTTGCTTTCAGCCTGGCCCAGCCCAAGCCATTGCATCCATTTGGGGAGTGAACCAGCAGTTAAACCTAATTTAATCTCTCCTCTAACTCTGCCTTTCAAATAAATTAATCTTAATTCAATTCAATTCCACCAAGGTGGCATGTACCAATGCCATCTCACTAGTCCAAGTGATCAATTTCAGTTCACAATTGATCATAATGATAGATCTAAGAGTCAAAGGGATCACATAAACAAGACTAGTGTCTGCTAATACTAACTGATAGAATCAAAAAGGGAGAGAATGATCCAACATGGGAAGCGGGATACACAGCAGACTCATAGAATGGCAGATGTTCTAAACAGCACTCTGGCCTCAGAATCAGCCCTTAAGTCATTTGGATCTGGCTGAAGAGCCCATGAGAGTATTTTATGCATGGAAAGTCAAGATACTCTGGCAAAAAAAAAAAAAACAAAAAAACAAAAACAAAAACAAAAAACAAACAAACAAAACCACAAACCCAAAACCGTAATGAAAGATCTCTGTGGGTGACATCCCAGTGGAAAGAACAGAGCCATCAAAGATGGAGGTACCTTTCTCCGAAGGGAGGAGAGAACTTCCACTTTGACTATGACCTTGTCTAAATAATATCAGAGTCAGTGAACTCAAAAGGCTTCCAAAGCTTTGGCAACTCATGACTAGAGCCTAGGGAGATTACTGACGCCATAAACAAGAGTGTCAAATTGTTAAGTCAACAACAGGAGTCACTGTGTACTTACTTCTCATGTGGGATCTGTCCTTCATGTGTTGTCCAATGTGAAGTAATGCTATAACTAGTACTCAAACAGTATTTTACACTTTATGTTTCTGTATGGAGGCAAACTGTTGATATCTTTAATTTATACTAAATTGATCTTCTATATATAAAGACAATTGAAAATGAATCTTGATGTGAATGGAATGGGAGAGGGAGCGGGAGATGGGAGGGTTGCGGGTGGGTGTGAAATTATGAGGGGGGGAAGCCATTGTAATCCATAAGCTGTACTTTGGAAATTTATATTTATTAAATAAAAGTTAAAAAAAAAGAAAAATGCAAGCCAAAAAAATCCTTTGTATCATACTGCATTTTTTTGGTAATGCAACTAACCTTCTCATTATTGCTCAGGTAAGTATATCCAAATTCTCACATTTTGGGGTTATTTGGTCACAGTAAATTTCTGTGCATAAGAATTTAGACTGAATGCTTGAGATTAAATTCCAGGCAGTTACTTAGTAGCACCTCAGTTTGCTCACCTGCACATTAAAAACACCAAGAGTACTACTTAGTCTCCTAGGGGTCCCACAGATGATTAAAACCATCAAAGTGCCTTACACAGAAAGTGCTTATGAAATGTTAGCTATGGGTGCCAGCACTAAGGCATACTAGCTTAAGCTTCCGCCTGTGGCACCAGCATCCCATATGAGTGCCAGTTTGAGTCCCAGCTGCTCCACCTCCCATGCAGCTCTTTGCTATGGCCTGGGAAAGCAGAAGAAGATGGTCCAACTATTTGGGCCTCTGTATCCATGTGGGAAACCTGGAACAAGCTCCAGGCTCCTGGCTTCAGATTGGCCCAGCTCTGGCTATTGTAGCCATTTGGGGAACGAATCGGAGGATGGAAGGCCTCTGTCTCTGCCTTTGTCTCTGTAACCCTGCCTTTCAAATAAATTAATCTTTAAAAAACAAAAGACCAAGTGTGGTTTATTCCAGGAATATAATATGAGGGAGCAAAAAGCAGGTACATTTCTACTTTTCGCTCAAAAAATATTTGACAGCATTCAACACCAACATCTACTTAGTAAGGCTTTGATGGAATGCTTCCTTAGTGTTATAAAATATATCTTAAAACATCAAAGGCAAATACATGATCCTCCTGTCCAAAATATGCAGGACTCCTTACAAACATTTCTACTGATGAACTCTCCATGGCTTCATCAGAACATTCAACTAGCACATTTTACCTTTTTCACCAAGAGACTTCAAAAAGTTTCTGGAGAAACTTAAACAGAAGTTCATTTTGATGCAAGAAAATATTGAAATCAATGTATATTGTCCCCCTGCCCCAAGAATAGGCATTACTTTGAAATCTTGCATTACTCTATTTTTTGTTAACTATGATTGTATCTTTGAAACCGGTTTCAGACTTTTTATTCTGAGTCTAAGTCATGGAATAATAATGAATGATTACATATCCTGCTCTGAGGTGCCTCATTTACCAGCATGGCTGCTGGCCTCTTCAATCATTTGTTCTCAGCTAAGATCATGAAAACTGCACTTAGCAACTTGGTGTGAATGAATTCATGTTAATACAGTAGTACCCCTAATCAAGATCATTATGTTCTTAGTTTTCAACCAGTCTAATGTGCTTTGTAGATAAAATTCTAATTTTTTTTAAAAAGATCTGTTCTATTTTAATGCCATAAGAAAAACATAAGTCTTCTAAGATATATGTAAGGCATCAAATAGTAATTGGAGGAAATCTTCTACCCAGTACTACCCTTCCTAATTGCTTTACTCCGTCCTTGAAGTCAGCCTATCTATGCTATAAAGTCAGCCCCATTTGCAAATTTCTTGTTGGAAACAAGGGTCCATGCTTCTCTAAATAAGATCGAAGTCGGCGAACTCAAAAGTCTCCCATAGCCTTGGCAACTCATGACTAGAGCCTAGGGAGATTAACACTCTTGTTTATGGCGTCAGTAATTTGTTAAGTCAACAACAGGAGTCACTGTGCACTTACTCCTCATGTAGGATCTCTGTCCTTAATGTGTTGTCCAATGTGAAGTAATGCTATAACTAGTACTGAAACAGTATTTTACACTTTATGTTCTGTGTGGGTGCAAACTGATGAAATCTTTACTTAATATATACTAAATCAATCTTCTGTATATGAAGATAATTGAAAATGACTCTTGATGTGAATGGAATGGGAGAGGGAGCGGGAGATGGGAGGGTTGCGGGTGGGTGGGAAGTTATGGGGGTGGGGAAAGCCATTGTAATCCATAAACTGTACTTTGGAAATTTATATCTACTAAATAAAAGTTAAAAAAAGAAAGAAACAAGTGTCCATGGAGCCTGTGTATGTTTTCCTCTGGAAGGAGTGGGAAGAGGCACTCTCGCACGATTTGCTCTAAAGATCTGGGTCTTTTTGGAGATAATCAGGGTCAGAGAAGATTCAAGATCAAAATGTAGAGACAGGCATTTGGCATGCAGTTAAGAAGCCACTTGGGATACCTGTATACCATATCAGAGTGCCTGGATTTGAATCCCAGTTCCACTTCCAATTCTAGCATCCTGCTAATGCACACCCTAGGAAGCATCAGAGATGGCTCGAGGAGTTGGATCCATGCCACTCATGTGGGAGACCTAGGATTGAATTGTCAGCTCCTGGTTTGGGGCTGGTACAGCCCTGAGGAGTGAACCAGAAGATGGTAGATCTCTCTTGGAACCAGCTTTGAGGCTCTGCGGGTTAAGCCACCACCCACAGTGCATCCCATATTAATGCTGTTTCCAGTCATAGATGCTCCACTTCTGATCAGATTCCCTGCTAATGCACCTGGGAATGCAGCTGAAGATGGCCAAAGCACTTGGATTCCTGCCACCCATGTGGGAGACCCTGATGGAATTGTTCTAAGTTCCTAGCTGCAGCCTGGTCCAGCCCCAGCCTTGGGGAGTGCACCAGTGGATGGAAGCTCTATCTTTCTCTTTGTGCCTTTCAAATAAAAAAATAACTTTAGAGATGAAAATGTGAATTCCAGTTGACTCTGAACTTCTAAAGATAGTCTGTAAGCACATTTTATTATTAATAAGCTTTATTTTGATACTTAAATATAAAAGCATTGTCCCAATTGTGATTTGGAGGTTTAAGAAGCACGCTGAGGCGTAGTTCCTGGTGTATTCTCAGAAACTGGGGATGGGGGAGGGGTAGGTGACAAACCCAGATGTGTCCCAGAGGAAGAGGCTGGAATTGCCTTCCAACACTGCTCTCCTGCAGCGGCAAAGACATTGAAAAACGACTGCTTTGGCTTGCAGAGGGGTACGTTGAACTGCCCTCCTGGAAGCTCAGCAAAGGCAACACCAGACACGGAGCGCCCTCAGAGGGCAACTCAGCTGAGGAGCTTCAGCAGCCTGGGCTGGGGTTCTGGCCTGCAGGCACCAGGTCAGATGGTGGAGGACCAGGGCACGCAGGGCTCCACGCAGGAGAGCTGGCCTGGAAGGAAGCAGACATGGGCACTTCCATTTGGGCTGCACCAGCTCCTTCGGTTGTAAAAACTGAAGGAGAACTCAAGTTCCAATAAGGAAATTTGATTTCCTACTAAAACAGCAGATAGGAGTTTATTGGTTCTAATTGAATGTGGAAACATAAAAAGCAACATAGTCATGTCTGAATCTCACAAGGTAATTTAGCATTACTGAATGTGAAATTTACATGGTAAATGACATAAAAATTCAGAAGTCCTTATTTCACTGAATCTAAGACACACTTTTCTTCCTGAGCTTTGAACACCTTTCAAAGCATTTTACGTTTGACACTATTTGACAGTTGCAGTTGGTAAGGAGCTGGCTTGACCTGACATCTTTTAGAAAGGTCAGGAAAGTGACAGTTTCAATGCTGGTAGAAGAGGAACAGTGATTTGAAAGAAAACCCATTGTAGAATCAGTTCTAAAATGCTGCACCCACCGTGTCCTTGCTGGCACACAAATGATTCTGTGTGGAGAAACAAGGCCGACTCCACGGTTGAAAGGTGAAGCAGAAGAGTGAAATGCTCAAGATGAAAAGCACTGAGCAGCAATTTAGCCTTTCTTAATGAGATGATTTAATTGTTTTCATTTTATTTGAAAGGTGGGGGAAGGGTAAGAGTGTAGTTCATTTCCCAAACACCTACAACAGCCAAGATTAGGCCACTGCAATGCCAAGAGTCCAGAACTGCATCTGGCAAAGACCCAAGTCCATAAGCACCAATATGGGATTCAACATCCCCAGCAGCGACTTAACTGCTGTACCAAATGCCTGCCCCTAATGTTAAGTAGGAAATACCTTCTTCTGCCAAAACCATACCTCAGTCTGACTAGGAGAAAAGCATCCAACAAAACTAAATTGAAGGACCTTCTACAAAATACACAAGGGGGAGGTCTGACAACTGTCAAGATTGTCAAAAATGAGAGGCTGAGAAAATGACCCAGCTGTAAGCCGTAACTACCAGTTGTAATATGGTGCCTTGGAGGGGAGACTGGATCAGAAACAACAGATGTGAGGGAATCAAAGTATGGGCTTTTGTGAATAAGCTATCATTACTGGATCATTGGTTGTGACTAACTTACCATATTAACGTGTGAACAGAAGAAATCGGATGTAAGGCATACAGGAATTCTCTGTATGATCCTCACAAGTTCTCTATAAATCTAAAACTCTTCTAAAATACTCTGAGAAAATCATCTCCTTTTATGATAGAGATAAGAGAAAATTTATCATCAGTGTGTCAAAGGAAGCTCTTTTGATGAGTAAAAAATATAAGGTCTAAGGGCTACAAAAGCAATGTCCTTAATTAGCAGCTTATTCTTAGTTTTTCATAAAATAGTGGTGTGATTTATAGTTAATGATGCTTTAGAATTTCATGAAATAAGGTAACTATTTTTAGGAGAAGCCAGTGTAGCGCATCATGAGACCTCTAATAAATGAATGTCACCCAAAAATTTGAAAAAACTCCAACACTCACGGAAATTTCCATGACAAAATTATTCTTATTTGCATCTGCAGGTGTCCACATGCCACATTAACTTGCAACCCAATCCGAGTGGGTACAACCCAAATTTAAGTATTCTCTTTAGCTCTTAACATTTGGCAGCAGCTCTTGTGCCTCATTTCATCAACACCAACTGAGTAATGTCTGTTCTGAACAACACCACTGAAAAGCTTTCTTGTGTTTTAGGCTCAGGAAGAAATTCTACTCAATCACTAGTCAGTTCTGAAACAGAAACCTCGTAAGCATGCCCATGGAGTGGGTAAGCAAACAGGGCTCAGCCAGGGCCAGTGGTTCTGTGGATCTGCCTCAGCTACCTCCACCTGTGCTACAGATCCATCTGGTCCCTGGCCCACTGGTTCATGGACAGGGAGTGGGATGCCTCATGAGACACTAGGCTGATGAGCAGTCCCCTGAAGAGCTGGAATGCAAAGAGAGCAAAAGGCTACTTGTCTGCCCATTTATTAAAAAGCCACTTGCCAGTTGTTCCAAACTTCAGCAGGGTGATCAACCTTATTCCACACCCACCCCGCCCATTCTTACATTCCAGTCACAAAGACCTCAGCAATAACAAACTGACACCATGACAGCAAATTGGTTCCAGCAATGGCTTATAAATTATGCATATTTGAACTGTAATCCATATTCACCCTGAAGCCTGGTGATTGGAAAATGATGGGTTCCAATATGGCTGATGCAATGGATTATCACTGCATAGGATAGAATCACCAATGACAAAATCCCATCACAAAACACACCAACTAAATAACCATAAAGCAATTATGTATGAGAAGGCTAGAACCACAGCAATCCATAGTCCCCACCAACTCAAGAACATCACCAATGCTGTTTCAGGAGAGAGGGTGCCTTTTCTGTAAAGCACTGATGGGGCATTTTTTCTTGAAAACTGGGGACATCCTACTGTCTTCTTGGGAATGTGCTAAGGCATAGCTTTGCAAAGTTTCATGGTAGCCAGACATACTAGTGTAAGTGATGTTAGTTTCGCATGAACTCATTACTGTTTGTTATGTTTCTAAAGTTTTAATAATTTTAACACATTAGATGACTAGCCCAATGCCCTTAGCTGTACATAAAAGTGAGTATCACCAGAATTATGCATCATCATAAACTAATAGAAGTCCCCCTGCCTTGGAACATTTCTCATCCCTTTCAGAGAGACTTGGTGGGCAGAAAGGCCACCCTCTCCATTCATGCATTATGTACTTATGGACTTGGAAATGCAGTCATCACTTAATAAACCTGTCTTCAGAGAATGAAAGTGTCAGCTGTTCTATCCCTTTAGTGCCTGCAGCTAAAGATAGATAAAGACTGAGGCTTTGCAGGAAGAAAGGAAAATGTAGATAGGAGCCAATGGCTTGGATGAGGAGAGGTCTCCCTGCTCTGGGGCACAGAAACTCAATTAAGAAGATGGCAGCATTAGGGGCAGCATTGCGATGCAGTGGGTAAAACTATAACCTGGGATGAGAGAATCTCCTATGGTGGCTAGCTGGTGTCCTGGCTGCTTCACTTCAGATCCAGCTCCCTAATGTGCCGGGAAAATCAGCAGCAGAGGCCCCAAGTTCTCAGGCCCCTTCACCCATGTGGGAGACCCTGATGAACCTCTAGCTTTGTGCTGGCTCAGCCCTGACTGCTGTGGTCATCTGGAGAGTGAACCAGTGAATGGAAGATCTCTCTCAACTTTGCCTTTCAAATAAAATTTTTGTAAGAGATGGCAACTTTTACTGTAAGGAAGAGAAGAATTCTTTGAATTGTGACAAGATTCATCAGGCACAGTAGTTTCAAGAGAATACAATCTTCATAAAAATAAATGTTCTTTAGAGGATTCTCTTTACAAGAGCAAAGCAACCTGACCTGTAGAGCCCATCTTCAGTGTACCTTCAGGCAGTACAAAAAGATCTCTTGCTGAAGACCAGTCCTCTGTGGAAACCATCACATGTACTCACTTCTCAAAAACAGATCTAAGAAACAGTAACACCAGAGACACAAGCAGAGGAACAAAAGATCCACTCATTATCAGCACAAATTGGAAATATTTTGGGTCTACTGTGGTCCAGACTTATGGCATGGTCTCTATTGCTTCCAGCTCTGAAATAGTATGTTCAGTGTCACCACAGAGTTCTGGAGGTGATCAAACATGCAGGATTGAAAAAAGAACCATTAGTAGTAGAGGTTTTAGACAGAAAGATCTTGGTCCTGTGCAGAATCCAAGCTATTCTGTCAGAAAGATAGAAGAAAAGAATAGGCATTTGGTACAGCAGTTAGGATGCCACTTTGGTTATCTGGTTATCTGCCTCCTATTCCTAAGTGCCTGGGTTCAAGTCCTGGCTGTTCCCAATTCCAGCTTCCTGCTAGTAAGCACCCTTGAAGCAGTAGGTGATGGCTCAAGCAGTTAAGTCCCTGCCACTCTAGTGGGAGATCTGGACGAACTTTCTGGCTCCTCACCAGGCTCTGACTGTTGTAGTCATTTTAGGAGTGAAATCTTTGTCACTCTGCTTTTCAAATAAGTAAATAAAAATTTTTAAAAAGGTGGATAGTGTTCAAGAATTTGATCATGAAGTGTTATTCCAGTTCCCAAATGACAAGAAAGAAAGAAAAAAGGAAAAAAAAAAAAACCCAGAACTTTTCTTTGTATGAATGAAAAGAGTAATTGGATGTTTAATTGCAGTGCCCAAACAGACCTTCAAGATCTTGCCTGAACCAACTGGCCCAGAATGCTTTAGCTTTAAAGAATGTCACAGAGGTTGGCAATGTAAAAAGGCACCAGCACCTGTGGTATGCAGGATAAGTAGAATGTGAGCTTGCAGACCAAAGAGAAAAAAGTTCATTGTAAGATAACTGGTAGATACTTCAGGAATTTCTTTCTATATGAGGTTTTCTTGGCTTTCATGAAGTAGTATTTTTTCTGACTCGATACCAGATGGCAAGTTAGTTGCAATGAAATACATACTTTTCTTTATATACAACATACATAATTTTCTTTATATACACACTTTCAAAAGTTAGATAAGTCCTACTACAAAACAGTTACTACATGGATAGGTTCAGATAATGCCTTATCATACAACATGAATTGCTCAATTGTAAACATAGAAATAAAAGCACAGGGCCGGCGCCGTGGCTCAACAGGCTAATCCTCCGCCTTGCGGCGCCGGCACACCGGGTTCTAGTCCCGGTCAGGGCACCGATCCTGTCCCGGTTGCCCCTCTTCCAGGCCAGCTCTCTGCTGTGGCTAGGGAGTGCAGTGGAGGATGGCCCAAGTGCTTGGGCCCTGCACCCCATGGGAGACCAGGAGAAGCACCTGGCTCCCGCCATCGGAACAGCGCGGTGCGCCGGCCGCAGCGCGCTACCGCGGCGGCCATTGGAGGGTGAACCAACGGCAAAAGGAAGACCTTTCTCTCTGTCTCTCTCTCTCTCTATCCACTCTGCCTGTCAAAAAAAAAAAAAAAAAAAAAAAAGAAATAAAAGCACAGTAAAAACAAACACTCAGCAGGTTTTTGTTATGTGTTGAAAATTCAGGGATAAATTTGTTTAAAATCATCTGGAGATCCAAAGAAAGAAAAAAATTTTTGGATAATGTACCAGTTAGTACTCTGAATGCTTAATTATGAAACTTTATAGCTATAGTTGAATTATTTGCCTCCTATATAAGATCATTGACAAAGCAAAGAAGCTTTTATAGAAATGTGACCTCTTATCTTTTATGAGACATTTTATGGTTGTTTTTTAGGATTTTTACTTATTTGATAAGTAGAGCACAGACAGAGGGAGAGACAGAGAAAGGTCTTCCATCTGCTGGTTCACTCCCCAAATGGCCACAAGGGCCAGAACTGGGCTGACCTGAAGCCAGGAGCCAGGAGGTTCCTCCAGGTTTCCCACGCAGGTGCAGGGGCCTAAGCACTTGGGGCATCTTCTACTGTTCTCCCAGGCTATCAGTAGAGAGCTGGATCAGAAGAGAAGCAGCTGGGATTCGAACTGGTGTGCTGGCTCCGCAGGTGGAGGATTAACCTACTGCGCCACAGTGCTAGCCCCTATAAAAGGCATTTTAGACCAGGAGTATTTGCTATTCAAATTTAAAAGCTAGCAAAAAAATTTCATGCCCATTTTTAAAAGGTGATTTCTGAATTCCTCATACAGAGTTCTTATGTTATAGGCTTTTATCTATAACAACTCAGGTTCAATTTATTTTGAAATTGTTTGAGGCCAGCATTGTGGCACAGCAATGCTGTTAAGCCACCATCTGCAAGGCAGGCATCCCACATAAAGTAATGGTTTGAGCTCTGGCTGTTCTACTTCTAATCCAGTTCTTTGCTAATGTACCTGGAAGGCAGCAGAAGATGGCCCAAGTATTTGGACCCCTTCCATCCTTGGATCCTGATTAAGTTCTAGGCTTCTGGATTCAACCTGGCCCAGTCCCAGCTATTGGGAATGAACCAACAGATGAACGATCTCTCTATGTAACTCTGCCTTTCAAATAAATAATCTTTTTAAAAAGAAGTGTTTTGAATTTCTAATTTGTAACAAGATGGTAAGGAATGAGTAAGATATCCCATTTCAATTTATACAGAATAGATTTCTGTAGTTTAATGCTTGTATCTTTTACACATTCAATTAAAGGCACACTTGTTATCAGAATTAAAATTATACTTAGTGATCGTACTTGTATCACTTCATTCATCTTTGTATGAAACGTTGGCAGTGTTACTTATCTTTGGTGTTGGTTACTAAGGCCATTAACAGAGTGATGCCCAGTTTGATTAGATGATTCATTTCATATCTTAATTTCTTGCCTGTTTAAAATATACATTTTTGTTTTGAGATGTCAGGTAAGTCTTTACAAAATGTATTGTTATGGTAACAGAATCAAGGTTAGTAAACAGACTTAGGATGGTAGACTAGAGAACATAATGACATGTAATCACTGCACATCTGAATGTGCACCCATTTTGGGGGGGGGGGTTAATTCTTGGATACTAACTTGGAAAAGCAAAAAAAATTATTCAGATTGTTATGATGCTAAAATATCATTTAATTGCTATCTGGTAGAAAGACTTCAGGGAAATAGTTTTCCAGGTTTTAACTCGGTAGAATGTGTTATGTGTGTTATTCTTATTTGCCTGTATAACATGGTTCCAGAATTTAAGTATAGGTTCCAAAAAAATGTGTTAAAATGCGTATAATTCTGCAAATACTTTTCTTCTTTTTCTGCACTGATGTTTAAAACATTCTTTTAAATGCATTATTTACAATGTTTATTAACATTTTGTTTGCTCTGTGATTTGGAATAATAAACATGCTGTTTGTTCTCATAAATAAAAACTAACTAGGGGTTTGGGAAATGCTATTGTTAGCAAAAGTAATCTTTTTTGAAAAGCTAGTCAACTTTAATCAGAGAAATGGTCATTGATAAACACAATTCTACAGAAAATCTTTTCTTATACATTGTTTCTTATAGTGTTTCTATGTGGAATAATAAATTGTTTTTCTTCCATGTAAAGAAAATTAGAAAGCAAATCATAAGCCAATTCTATGCCATTTGGTAATTATTTCCATTGCACCTGACAAAATCTGTTGAGTAATGAACCCACAATCCAGTTTAACAGAACACACTGCTACACTCCCTGACTCAGGGAGAATTCTGGTTTCTGTCAGCTTTTGCAGGGCAATCAACAGGCCTAGACTCAGTAGGTTGGGACTTACCGAAGTGTAAATATCTCACAGAAGCTCAGTCCTGGCACTAATGACTAAGAACACTGGCCACTGATGGGATTCCAGAACCTCCACAGCCTGCTCTGAAGGGGGCTGACAGCCCACAGTGGTGCGTAGCTACAGGGGGAACAGTGCAGAGTTCCTTGGCATTGATGACACAATGAGAAGCAGCCACTCATCTTAGTGCTATAGAGCAAGTGGAGCCTCCACGTGGGACAAAGGAACTCAGCTTTGATCAGAAGAAACAATGTGGGGAAGGAAAGGTGAATTTTGGAGGGGGAAGCAAGCTCTTCTTCCCAGTGATGCAGCTACTAAAAGGCTCTGCTGCACTTCTTCACTGCTCACAGCTCGCTGAAGTCATCTGGAAAGAAAGATGCTTTGTCCAGAGCATCACTTCAGACATGTTCCAGCGAGGAAAGTATTAGTGGAGTTTTCCCCCAGAGTTTCACCTTGGTGAGAGTTGGGGAGTCAATGTTATTGAAAACACACACTTCACCCAGAGCTGTCCCATGCCAAACCAAAAGGTAGAACCCCTATTTAAAGAGCAGAGACAAGAGATCCAAGCTGGCCGAATAGAGAAAAGATGAGCTGATTTTTTTTTTTTTTGACAGGCAGAGTGGACAGTGAGAGAGAGACAGAGAGAAAGGTCTTCCTTTTGCCGTTGGTTCACCCTCCAATGGCCACCGCGGTAGGCGCACTGTGGCCGGCGCACCGCGCTGTTCCGATGGCAGGAGCCAGGTGCTTCTCCTGGTCTCCCATGGGGTGCAGGGCCCAAGCACTTGGGCCATCCTCCACTGCACTCCCTGGCCACAGCAGAGAGCTGGCCTGGAAGAGGGGCAACCGGGACAGGATCGGTGCCCCGACCGGGACTAGAACCCAGTGTGCCGGCGCCGCAAGGCGGAGGATTAGCCTGTTGAGCCACGGCGCCGGCCAAGATGAGCTGATTTTGATCACAGGAAGAAACAGAAGAAAAAGGGAGGGATGACATTCCAAGGGGACTGCTAGAAGTTTGTGGTAGAAATTCTACAGAAAGAAGAGAGATGCTGTGGAGGAGTAGAAAGGACAGCATAATCACATAAAAGCAAGTGGAACACACTGGCGACTCCTGCAGCCAGTGGCTGCAGAAAATGCCTTCTGTTTGGAGCGAGGTGAGAACAGCCTGCAGTCTGTGTCACTGGCAACACTGCCTGAGGGAGAACCTTTCACACCGCACTGAATCTGAGTCCTGGAGCATTAGCAGGGGGAAGGGTGCCCAACTACCCACATGAAGGAGAGTACACTGCTTTCTCCAGATACTCCCACAAGGGCACCAAGCGATTCATAGAGAGGAAGCTCCCTCTTAATAACATAAGTGGAGGCTGCAGCAGCCCCAGCATGACTGGGGATTTTATTTGAAGGATAAATTCATGGTCCCTATTATGAATCTAGCCTGGAGTGTGGGCAAGGAGTGGGGTGTCCACTTAGGCCTGTGAAATGCTTCCCTCCCCTCACTCTACCATGGTACCCAGACTCAAAAAGCCTATGTGGAGCAATGACCAACTTCTATCAAGCAGGCAGCTGGCTCTGGGAACACCTCAGCTCTCTCCATAGACTGCAGAGGCTTGTGGGGCTAAGAGTGGATCCCCTGCTCCTTGTGATTGTGGGAGCTCTACGTGCTATGACTGTGGGAATTTTGTGATTGTGTGAAAGGGCATGGTATGTGGCTGGGTCACTGGGTAATCACCCTGTCTAGCTTCAGAGGCTCAGAATTCTGAGTGCATTGCTGGTGGGGGGAGGGGTCATTGCAGAGAATTCTGCACTTAAACTGCAGAGCATAGAAATCCTTAGTGTGGTTCATGTGCCTGTGTGAGTGGGGTATAGCCACTGTGGGCTCACTCTAGGTAGGTGAGCCCAAGTTCATCTTGGCAGAGATGGAGTGAAGCTTAGATCATGCTAGCTGAAGCATCATACCCTCCACTGCTGCTGACAACAGAAGAGATTTACCAAGCCCAAATCAGGTGTCTCTCTAGATTCCTGCCCACTCTCACGACCAGCCTGAGACCCCGGGCCCCATCCAGCACATGCCTCTGGATATCCACTGAAGAAGCAGACAGTCCCCTCAGCCACAGAGACATATTTCAAATATAAAAGCCCTCAGGAGAAAACCAGCAAGTGTTTCCATAAATGTCTATGAATAAATGTAGAATTATAAGAAACATGAACAAGGAAGACAATATGACTCCCCCAAAGGAACACATTAACTCTTCAATATTAGAATGTGAGACAAAGAGAATTGGCGAACTCTGAAAAGGAAATCAGAAGAATGACCACAAGATCATTCAAAAACAGAGAAGTAAATACACGAGTTAGAGAAATGCACCTATTACACTGATGAGAAATCCTGTCAAGAGAGAGCTATACTGAAGAGAAATCAAAATGAAATATTAGAAATGAGGAATTAAATATATCAAATAAAACTATAGTGGAAAGCCTTAACAGACTCAGTGAGGCAGAAGAGAGAATATCTGAGCTAGAAGACAAATTCTTGGAAACACTTCAAAGAAAAAAAGAACAAGAAAAAATTAGAAACACAGAAAATAGCATTTAAGATTTATGGGATGCTAGCAAACGACCAAACATACAGGTCTTAGGAGTTCCTGAAGGTGTAGAAAGGGAACATATTAGAAAAATCTATTCAGGGGCTAGCACCATGGCTTATTTGGTTAATCCTCTGCCTGTGGCACCGGCATCCCATATGGGCGCTGGGTTCTAGTCCCGGTTGCTCCTCTTCAAGTCCAGCTCTCTGCTGTGGCCCAGGAAAGCAGTGGAGGATGGCCCAAGTGCTTGGGCCCTGCACTTGCATGGGAGACCAGGAGGAAGTACCTGGCTCCTGGCTTCAGACTGGTGCAGCACACTGGCCGTAGTGGCCATTTGGGGGGTGAACCAACAGAAGGACGACTTTTCTCTCTGTCTCTCTCTCTTAATGTCTAACTCTACCTGTCTAATAAAAAAAATCTATTCAGTGAAAATAACTGCAGAAAACTTCTGTAATTTGGAGAAAGACAGGAACTTCAAAGTACATGAAGCACACAGAACTCCTAATAGACATGGTCAGAAAAGATGTTCATTATGACACATTATAATGAAACTTTCAAGAGTAAAACAAAGAAAAGATCCTAAAATGTTTATGAGAGAAATGCCAGATTACTTTCAAAAAGATCTCCAATTAGGTTGGCAGCAGATTTCTCATCAGAAACCCTACAGGCTAGGAGACAATAGAGAGATATAGCCTAAGTCCCACAAGAAAAAAACTGTCAACCTGGAATACTGTACCCAGCAAAGCTCTCATTTATAAATGATGGCGAAATAATGACCTTCCAAAACAAGCAGAAATTGAAAGAATTTATCACCACTCTTCCATCTTTATAAGTGATAATGATGTGCTACACACAGAAATAGGGGAAGACAGCATCACAACAGAAGGTGAGGGCAGAAAGGAAATAAAAAACAATGTGAATATTTATAAAAAAAAATGGAAGGGTGAAGTCGTTATTTATCAATAATAACCTTGAATGTAAATGGCCTAAATTCAACACTTAAAAGACAGACTTGAGGTTGGCACTGTGGCATAGCATGTAAAATCACCGTCTGCAGTGCCAGCATCCCATGTGGGTGCTGTTGAGTCCTGGCTTCTCCACTTCCAATCCAGCTTCCTGATAATGTATGTGGGAAAGCAGTGAAGGTTGGCCCAAGTGCTTTGGCCCCTGTACCACACTCACACAGGAGAACTGGAAGAAGATCCTGGTTTTTGGCATGGGCCCAGTCCAGCAATTGCCATTGTGGGCATTTGGGGAGTTAACCAATGAAGGGAAGCTCTCTCTCTGCCTTTCCCTCTAAGTCTGCCTTTCAAATAAAATAAAAAAAATATTTAAAAATATACAGACTGAATGGATTAAAAAAACAAGACCCATCTATTTGCTGCTTACAAGAAATACACCTCAAAGATACAGAGAATGAAAGTGAACGGAAGGAAAAAGATATTCCATGTTAACAGAAAGTAAAAATGAGCAGCAGTAGCCATCCTAATATCATACACAATAGACTAACATGAAAACTATTGAAAGACAAATAAAGGCATTATGTAATGATTAGGAGATCAGTTCAACAGGAATATGTGACTACATGCACTCAATGCAAGGGTGTCTGGCTATTTAAAAACAATGTTAATGGATCTAAAGGAAGATAAAGGCTCTAATAAAATAGGGGACATTAACATCCACTTTCAACAAAGGATAGATCAAGCATACCAAAAAAAAAAAAATCAAAGAAATAGCAGAGCTAATCTACACCATGAACCAAATGGGTATCATTGATATTTAAAGAACATTTCATCCCACAGCTATAGAGTACATATTCTTTTTATCAGTTCATTGAACTTTCTCTAGGACACATCATAAATCAAGTCTCAACTAATTTAAAAAATTGAAATCATGCCATCGATCTTTTCTGATCACAATTGGATGAAGTTAGAAGTTAATAACTTAAACTCTAGATAATATACAAACAAATGGAGACTGAACAACATGCTCCTGAAGTAACAGTGTTTCACAGAAGAAATCAAAAGGGAAATAAAAAAAAGTCCTAGAAACGAAGAAGATGAAAAACAGTATCAAAATTTATGGGATACAGGAAAGCAGTGTTAAGAGGAAAGTTTGGGGCTAAGCCTCTCTGCCTGTGGCATAAGCATCCCATATAGACTCATGTTTTGTTTCCCAGCTGTTCCTCTTCATATTCAGCTCTCTGCTTATGGCCTGGAAGGGCAGCAGAAGATGGCCCAAGTGCTTGGGTCCCTACCACATGTGGGAGACCAGGAAGAAGCTCCTGGCTCCTGATTGGCCCAGTTCCATATATCGTGGCCATTTGAGGAGTGAACCAGTAGATGGAAGACCTTTCTTTATGCCTCTTCCTCTGCTTTTCAAATAAAAAAATAAAGAGGAAAGTTTATTGCAATTATGTGTACATGAAGAAATTGGAAAGGCATGAAATAAATGATCTAACAGTTCATCTCAAGGATCTAGAAAACTAACAAGCCCAAATAAAAATTAGTAGGAAAGATTTAGAGTACAAAATTGATACAAAAAGATACCATAGATCAGTGAAATATTTTCCACAAAAATAAACAAAATCTATATACCATTGGCCCAACCCCCCCCCAAAAAAAGACCCAAATCAATACAATTAGAGATGAAAAAGGAAATATAACAGACACCACAGAAATAAAAAAAAAAAACTCAAATTACTACAAAGAGCTCAATGTCAACAAACTGGGAAACCTAGAAGAAATGGGTAGATTCATAGACATACTATGTTGCAGTTGATTTCTCAACAATGTTGCAGTGGATTCGTTTCTGAGAGGAGGAGTGTGGTGGGGGCAAGAGGTGCAGAGTCACCACACAGACCCAGGAGGCGGGTGAAAGCAGGCCTGAGGCGAGCAGCCCGCAGACTCGTTTATTTGAGTTAGTACAACAGCTTATATAGTCAAGACCAGTCAATCCAGTCAAGGGGCAGTCTATGCCCCAACCAATCACAGCCTGTTGCCAGGCAGTTTCCAAAGCCATCCAATCACAGCCTGTTGCCAGTCAGGCTCTTGTCACCAGGCAGTTTCTGAAACCATCCAATCACGGCCTGCCATCAGTCAGGCTCTGTTGTCATGTGGTTTCCTCTGTTTTCATGTGGTTTCTGAAGCCATCCAATCATGGTCTGTTGCCAGGCAGTTTCTGTTGTCAGCAGCCATCTTGGCATGACCTTTTCACCTCAGTGGCCATCTTGATATGACCTTTTCACCTCATTCCACCACATTTGGGTACCAGTCAGAAACATCAAGCCTGCAACTGATAGCCAACCAGAACCAGCTGAACAAGACTGAGAATCCACCTTGTTAGCAGATGTACCTGCCCTATCATCCTACCCTGAGAAACTGCCCATAGCCATATCTGTTACTGTTTTGTACTCCACTAACTCCGGTCAGCCACTCAAACGGCCCACAGTCTGTGTGTGGTCATGCCATTCCTGATAACCATTATTCTTCATTCCTACCCCTATCTGAGCAAGCAATCCTGTGGTCTCTCGATTTGAGCGCTGGTTAGTCGGGTAAGATCCCCTGGGGGACAACCTAAGGCAGGCACAGCTGCATACTGAGACCACATGGAAATAGGGTCAACAATGGTATGGCCAAGAATCATGCCTCCCCATTGCTCAAAAATAAACGAAAAGGGGGAAATGTGGTGGAATGAGGTGAAAAGGTCATATCAAGATGGCCATGAGGGGGCGGAGCCAAGATGGCGGATAGTGAGGACGTGTGCCTTAGTTTGAGAAAATAAACTTTCATAAAAGTGGAATTACTGTAGCCTCAGGAAAAGACTCAAGAAAAAAACTGCAGAGGAAACGCTTCCGGATCTCGTGGATGAGACACAGAGGACTTACAGGGAACCCACCGCGTGGAAAACCAACCGAGAGGAGCCGAGCGGCAGCGGCGAGAGAGGAGCCAGAGCCTCAGAATCTCGCCAGCGCGGGAACGGAGGAGGAGGGTAAGACAAAGACCTGAGAAGTCCGAGACATTGGGGGGAGGGGGAACAGAGGCCTCTCCCTTCACTCACCAAGCAAAACAAAGAACACTGCGAATTTACATATGTAAAGCTCAGCCAAACTCAGTATCTTTAGCGAAACTGGAGAACACATTGAGGGCTGCATAATCTCTGTGGATGGTCCCAGGGGTAGATCAAACGAATACTCACAAAGGCCAGATTTCAACTACACTCAACCCCACTCCCAACTGAGTCAAAAAAAAAAAAAAGAGAGAGAGAGAGAGAGAGAGCCAGCAAGGAGCAAGTGAGTGAGAAATCTGGGAGAGTTGCTCTTTACACAGCCTTAAACCTGAAGAAACAAGCATAGCTCTCTGGCCACACCCATCACAGCCCCTAAGGCTCCAACAAAGCAGACAGCTCACTTAGAGGCATAGTATAACGAGAGAAAAAAACAAAAACAAAAACACCACAAATTATCTCTAACATGCCAAGCAAGAAACATAGAAGCGGAGGTACCAAGGACAGGGAAGGCACTATGACGCCCCCAAGTGAACAAGACACGCCAATGCAAGATTATGAAGATTATGAGATAGAAGAAATGAAAGATACAGATTTCAAAAAATTTATGATAAGAACATTAAGAAGTTCTCAAAAACAAATTCTTGAACTACAGAAATCCTTAATGGACAAGATAGAAAATCTCTCCCGTGAAAATGAAATATCAAGGAGGAATCAAAATGAAATGAAAAAACTAATGGAGCAGGAATTCGCGATACTGACAAAAAACCACAATGAAATGAAGAACACAATAGATCAAATGGCAAACACATTAGAGAGCCTTAAAAACAGAATGGGTGAAGCAGAAGAGAGAATATCGGAATTAGAAGACAGAGAACAGGAAAGGAAACAGTCAAATCAAAGAAAAGAAGAAGAAATCAGAAATCTAAAAAATACTGTCAGGAACCTACAGGATACTATTAAAAAACCTAACATTCGGGTTCTAGGAGTTCCTGAAGGCATGGAAAGGGAGAAAGGATTAGAAGGCCTTTTTAGTGAGATACTAGCAGAAAATTTCCCAAGTTTGGAGAAGGACAGAGACATCCTAGTACAGGAAGCTCAGAGAACCCCTAATAAACATGACCAAAAGAGATCCTCACCACGACACGTCGTAATCAAACTCACCACAGTGAAACACAAAGAAAAGATCCTAAAATGTGCAAGAGAGAAACGCCAGATTACTCTCAGAGGATCTCCAATTAGACTTACAGCTGATTTCTCATCAGAAACCCTACAAGCCAGGAGAGAATGGCGAGATATAGCCCAGGTACTAAGAGAGAAAAACTGCCAGCCCAGAATATTATATCCTGCAAAGCTCTCATTTGTGAATGAAGGTGAAATTAAGACCTTTCACAGCAAACAGAAATTGAAAGAATTTGTCGCCACTCGTCCAGCCCTGCAAAAGATGCTTAAAGATGTGTTACATACAGAAACACAGAAACACGGTCACCAATATGAAAGAAGTTAAAGGAAGGAAACCTCACAGCAAAAGATCACAGGAATCTCAAACCAGATATTAGAAAATATCTTTGGCAAATGGCAGGGCAAAGTTACTCCTTCTCAATAGTCACATTGAATGTTAATGGCTTGAACTGTCCAGTTAAAAGACACCGATTGGCTGACTGGGTTAAGGAACAAAACCCATCCTTTTGCTGCTTACAAGAAACCCATCTATCCAACAATGATCCATACAAGCTGAGAGTGAAAGGCTGGAAAAAGATATACCACGCCAACAGAAATGAAAAGAGAGCGGGCGTAGCCATCTTAATATCGGACAACATAAACTTTACCACAAAAACTGTTAGGAGAGACAAAGAGGGGCACTATATAATGATTAAGGGATCCATTCAACAGGAAGATATAACGATTATCAACATATATGCACCTAATCATAGGGCACCAGCTTATTTAAAAGACTTGTTAAGGGACTTAAAGGGAGACTTAGACCCCAATACAATAGTACTGGGGGACTTCAATACTCCACTCTCAGAGATAGACAGATCAACAGGACAGAAGATCAACAAGGAGACAGTAGATTTAAATGACACTATAGCCCAAATGGATCTAACAGATATCTACAGAACATTTCATCCTACATCTAAGGACTTTACATTCTTCTCAGCAGTACATGGAACCCTCTCTAGGATTGACCACATACTAGGCCATAAAGCAAGTCTCAGCAAATTCAAAAGAATTAGAATCATACCATGCAGCTTCTCAGACCACAAAGGAATGAAATTGGAAATTGGCAACTCAGGAATCCCTAGAGCACGTGCAAACACATGGAGATTGAACAACATGCTCCTGAATGAACAATGGGTCATAGAAGAAATTAAAAGAGAAATCAAAAATTTTCTGGAAGTAAATGAGGATAACAGCACAACATACCAAAACCTATGGGATACAACAAAAGCAGTGTTAAGAGGAAAGTTTATATCAATAGGTGCCTACATCAAGAAATTGGAAAGGCACCAAATAGATGAGCTTTCAAGTCATCTCAAGGATCTAGAAAATCTGCAGCAAGCCAAACCCAAACCCAGTAGGAGAAGAGAAATAATTAAAATCAGAGAAGAAATCAACAGGATTGAATCCAAAAAAACATTACAAAAAATCAGCCAAACGAGGAGCTGGTTTTTTGAAAAAATAAACAAAATTGACACCCCATTGGCCCAACTAACTAAAAAAAGAAGAGAAAAGACCCAAATCAATAGGATCAGAGATGAAATGGGAAACGTAACAACAGACGCCACAGAAATAAAAAGAATCATCAGAAATTACTACAAGGACTTGTATGCCAGCAAACAGGGAAATCTATCAGAAATGGACAGATTCTTGGACACCTACAACCTCCCTAAATTGAGCCAGGAAGACATAGAAAACCTAAACAGACCAATAACTGACACAGAAATTGAAACAGTAATAAAGGCCCTCCCAACAAAGAAAAGCCCAGGGCCAGATGGATTCACTGCTGAGTTCTACCAGGCATTTAGAGAAGAACTAACTCCAATTCTTCTCAAACTATTCAGAGCAATCGAAAAAGAGGGAATCCTCCCAAATTCTTTCTATGAAGCCACCATCACCTTAATTCCTAAGCCAGAAAGAGACGCAACATTGAAAGAGAATTACAGACCAATATCCCTGATGAACATAGATGCAAAAATACTCAATAAAATTCTGGCCAATAGAATGCAACAACACATCAGAAAGATCATCCACCCAGACCAAGTGGGATTCATCCCCGGTATGCAGGGATGGTTCAACATTCGCAAAACAATCAACGTAATACACTACATTAACAGACTGCAGAAGAAAAACCATATGATTCTCTCAATAGACGCAGAGAAAGCATTTGATAAAATACAACACCCTTTCATGATGAAAACTCTAAGCAAACTGGGTATGGAAGGAACATTCCTCAATACAATCAAAGCAATATATGAAAAACCCACGGCCAACATCCTATTGAATGGGGAAAAGTTGGAAGCATTTCCACTGAAATCTGGTACCAGACAGGGATGCCCTCTCTCACCACTGCTATTCAATATAGTTCTGGAAGTTTTGGCCAGAGCTATTAGGCAAGAAAAAGAAATTAAAGGGATACAAATCGGGAAGGACGAACTCAAACTATCCCTCTTTGCAGATGATATGATTCTTTATTTAGGGGACCCAAAGAACTCTACTAAGAGACTGCTGGAACTCATCGAAGAGTTTGGCAAAGTAGCAGGATATAAAATCAATCCACAAAAATCAACAGCCTTTGTATACACAGGCAATGCCACGGCTGAGGAAGAACTTCTAAAATCAATCCCATTCACAATAGCTACAAAAACAATCAAATATCTTGGAATAAACTTAACCAAAGACGTTAAAGATCTCTACGATGAAAACTACAAAACCTTAAAGAAAGAAATAGAAGAGGATACCAAAAAATGGAGAAATCTTCCATGCTCATGGATTGGAAGAATCAATATCATCAAAATGTCTATTCTCCCAAAAGCAATTTATACATTCAATGCAATACCCATTAAGATCCCGAAGACCTTCTTCTCAGACCTAGAAAAAACGATGCTGAAATTCATATGGAGACACAGAAGACCTCGAATAGCCAAAGCAATCCTGTACAACAAAAACAAAGCCGGAGGCATCACAATACCTGATTTCAGGACATACTACAGGGCAGTTGTTATCAAAACAGCATGGTACTGGTACAGAAACAGATGGATAGACCAATGGAACAGAATAGAAACACCAGAAATCAATCCAAACATCTACAGCCAACTTATATTTGACCAAAGATCCAAATCTAATCCCTGGAATAAGGACAGTCTATTCAATAAATGGTGCTGGGAAAATTGGATTTCCACGTGCAGAAGCTTGAAGCAAGACCCATACCTATCACCTTACACAAAAATCCACTCAACATGGATTAAAGACTTAAATCTACGACCCGAAACCATCAAATTATTAGAGAGCATTGGAGAAACCCTGCAAGATATAGGCACAGGCAAAGACTTCCTGGAAAATACTCCAACAGCACAGGCAGTCAAAACCAAAATTAACATTTGGGATTGCATCAAATTGAGAAGTTTCTGTACTTCAAAAGAAACAGTCAGGAAAGTGAAGAGGCAACCAACAGAATGGGAAAAAATATTCGCAAACTATACTACAGATAAAGGATTGATAACCAGAATCTACAAAGAAATCAAGAAAATCCACAACAACAAAACAAACAACCCACTAAAGAGATGGGCCAAGGACCTCAATAGACATTTTTCGAAAGAGGAAATACAAATGGCCAACAGACACATGAAAAAATGTTCAAGATCACTAGCAATCAGAGAAATGCAAATCAAAACCACAATGAGGTTCCACCTCACCCCGGTGAGAATGGCTCACATTCAGAAATCTACCAACAACAGATGCTGGAGAGGATGTGGGGAAAAAGGGACACTAACCCACTGTTGGTGGGAATGCAAACTGGTTAAGCCACTATGGAAGTCTGTCTGGAGATTCCTCAGAAACCTGAACATAACCCTACCATACAACCCAGCCATCCCACTCCTTGGAATTTACCCAAAGGAAATTAATTTGGCTAATAAAAAAGCCATCTGCACATTAATGTTTATTGCAGCTCAATTCACAATAGCTAAGACCTGGAACCAACCCAAATGCCCATCAACAGTAGACTGGATAAAGAAATTATGGGACATGTACTCCATAGAATACTATACAGCAGTAAGAAACAACGAAACCCAGTCATTTGCAACAAGATGGAGCAATCTGGAAAACATCATGCTGAGTGAATTAAGCCAGACCCAAAGAGAAAAATATCATTTGTTTTCCCTGATCGGTGACAACTGAGTGCCAAAGGGGAAACCTGTTAAGTGAAATGGACACTATAAGCAACAATGAACTGATCAGCTCCTGTCCTGACTTTAGATGTACAATGTAATACTTTATCCATTTTAGTATTTGTTGTTATTGTTGTTGTTCTAGTACTATTGGTTGAACTCAGTAATTAACACACAATTATTCTTAGGTGTTTAAATTTTAACTGAAAAGTGATCCCTGTTAAATCTAAGAGTGGAAAAAGAGAGGGAGGAGATGAACAATTTGGAACATGCTCAATCGGACTGGCCGCAAATGGTGGAGTTAGAAACGTGCCAGGGGATTCCAACACAATTCCATCAAGATGGCATGTACCAATGCCATCGCACTAGTCCAAGTGACCAATTTCAGCTCACAATTGATAGCTCTGATAGGTCTAAGAGTCAAAGAGATCACACAAACAAGACAAGTATCTGCTAATACTAACTGATAGAATCAAAAAGGGAGAGAAAGATCCAACATGGGAAGTGGGATACACAGCAGACTCATAGGATGGCAGATGTCCTAAACAACACTCTGGCCTCAGAATCAGCCCTCAAGGCATTCAGATCTGGCTGAAGAGCCCATGAGAGTATAGCAGGCATGGAAAGCCAAGATATCATGGAAAAAAAAAAAAAAAGACCTAAATGAATGATCTCTGTGAGTGAGATCCCAGTGGAAAGAACGGGGCCATCAAAGAAGGAGGTACCCTTCTCCGAAGGGAGGAGAGAACCTCCACTTTGACTATGACCCTATCGGAATAAGATCAAAGTCAGCGAACTCTAAAGGCTTCCATAGCCCTGGCAACTCATGACTAGAGCCTAGGGAGATTACTGACGCCATGAACAGGAGTGTCAAATTGTTAAATCAGCAACAGGAGTCACTGTGTACTTACACCCCATGTGGGATCTGTCCCTAATGTGTCGTCTAAAGCCAAGTGATGCTATGACTGGTACTGAAACGGTATTTTTATACTTTGCGTTTCTGTGTGGGCGCAGACTGATGAGGTCTTTGCTAATTATATACTGAAGTGATCTTCTGTATATAAAGAGAATTGGAAATGAAAAAAAAAAAAAAACAACCTGGTGTTAAAATGGAAATGGCATAGAAAATTAATTAATTTGAAAAAAAAAATTATGTAGGATCTCTGTCTTTAATGTGCTGTACATTGCTATTTAATGCTATAATTAGTAATCCAATGGTAGTTTTTTCACTTGATGTTGCTATATGGGCAAAAAGTTGAAATCTTTACCTAATATATACTAAACTGATCTTCTGTATACAAAGAGAATTGAAAATGAATCTTTACATGAATGGAAGGGGAAAGGGAGCGGGAAAGGGGAGGGTAGCGGGCGGGAGGGAAGTTATGGGAGGGGGGAAGCCATTGTAACCCATAAGCTATACTTTGGAAATTTATATTCATTAAATAAAAGTTTAATTAAAAAAAAAAAAAAAAAAAAAAAAAAAAGATGGCCATGAGGTGGAAAGGTCATGCCAAGATGGCCGCTGACAACAGAAACTGCCTGGCAACAGGCCATGATTGGATGGTTTCAGACACTGCCTGGTGACAAGAGCCTGACTGGCAACAGGCTGTGATTGGATGGGGCATAGACCGCCCCTTGACTGGATTGACTGGTCTTGACTATATAAGCTGTTGTACTAACTCAAATAAACGAGTCTGTGGGCTGCTCGCCTCGGGCCTGCTTTCACCTGCCTCCTGGGTCTGTGTGGTGACTCTGCACCTCTTGCCCCCACCACACTCCTCCTCTCAGAAACGAATCCACTGCAACATTGTTGAGAAATCAACTGCAACAATACTACCTACCTAAATTGAGCCATGAAGCCACAGAAAACCTAACTAGACCAAAAACCAAGATGGAAATTGAATCAGTAATAAAGGTCCTTCCAACAAAGAAAAGCCCAGGACCAGATGGCTTCACTGCTGAATTCTACCAGACTTTTAAAGAAGAACTAACTCCACTTCAAGTTATTCAAAACACTTGAAAGGGAGGGAATCCTCCTAGATTGTTTCTATGAAGTCAGCATCACCTTAGTTCTAAAACCAGAAAAAGATACAGCAGAGAAAGAATTACAGACCAATATCCCTGATGAACACAGATACAAAAATCCTCAACAAAATACTGGCTAATCGAATCCAACAACACATCAGAAAAATCATTCACCCAGATCAAGTAGGATTTATCCCTGGTATGCAGGATGGTTCAACATTTGCAAATCAGTAAATGTGACACATCACATTAATGAACTGAAGAATAAAAACCATATGATTATCTCAAAATACGTAGAGAAAGCACTTAATAAAATACAACATCCTTTTATGAAAAAACCCGTAAGCAAATTGGGTATAGAAGGATTATACCTAAACACAATCATAACATTATTTGACACACTGTCAGCCAGGATCGTATTGAATGATTAATGAAAGTTGGAAGCATTTACACTAAGATCTGGAGCTAGACAAAGATTCCCACTCTCACCCTTACTATTCAATCTACCTAAGAATGTTTTAGCCAGAGCCATTAGACAAGAAAGAGAGGGGGATACAAATGTAAAAGTGTTAAGTCAAATGATCCCTATTTGTAGATATTTTCTTATATCTAGAAGGACTAAAAGTTACTAAGAAATTATTGGAGCTCAGCAGACTTTGCCAATGTTGTAGGATACTAACTAAATACTCAAAAATCAATATTCTTTCTATACAAAAACAATGCCATAGCTGAGAAAGAAATTATAAGATCAACTCCATTCAGAAAAGCTACAAAAACTTTTAAATTCCTTGGGATAAATTTATCCAAGGATGTGAAAGATCTCTACAATGAAACTTATAAACATTAAGGAAAGAAATAAAAGACACAAAAATGGAAAAATCTTCCATGTTCATGAATTGGAAGAATTAATGTCATCAAATGTCCATCCTACCCTATGCAACTTACAGATTCAATATGATTCCAATCAAAATACCAAAGATCCTTCTCAGATCTAGAAAAAATGACCCTAAAATCATAAGAGACCCTGAATAGCTAAAGTAAACATGAACAATAAAAAATAAAAGCTGGAGGCATCACAATACCCAATTTCAACATACATTACAGGGCAATTATAATCAGAACAGCTTGGTACTGGCACAGACTTCTTGGTTAAGACCTCAGCAGCACAAGAAATAAAAGCAAGCAAGGTAAACACTCAACAAAGTAACAACTGGAAGAATGGGAGAAAATAATTGCAAAATATGCAATGGATAAGTGATCAATATCCAGAATACATAAGGAGCTCAAGAAACTCAACAAAACAAAACAATCCAGTTAATAAATGGGCTAAGGATATGAACAGGCATTTTTCAAAGAACAAAATACAGATAGGCAACAGACACAAAAAGATGCTTAGCATCAGTATCTAGCAGGGAAATGCTAACCTCATCCGATTTAGAATGGCTCTCAAACAGAAATAATAAAAAAAAACAATAAATGCTGGTGATGATGTGGGGAAAAATGTTCCCTAATCCACTGTCGGTGAGAAAGCTTACTAGTACAGCCATTGTGGAAGACAGTATGAAAATTCCTCAGAAATCTGAAAATAGATCTACCATATGCTCCAGCCATCCGACTCCTAGAATTTACCTAAAAGAAATGAAATCAGCTTATGAAAGAGTTATCTGTACCCCCATGTTTATAGCAGCTCAACTCACAATAGCTAATATATGGAATTAATCCAAATGTCCATCAATTGTTGACTAGATAAAGGAAATATATACTACTGAGCCATAAAAAGAATGAATTTCTGTCTTTTGGAACAAAATGGGTGCAATGGGAGATCATCATGCTTAATGAAATAAATCAGTCTCAAAATCATATCATTTATTTTCCCTTATGGTAACTTTTATACAGAGTACAAAAATGTAACATATAGGTGTAAAATTGACATTTTAAGTTGATTACTGTTTATAGTCCTTGTCGATACTCTTGAAAAAGAGTGATTTTCTACTTATTACTTGTTTAATTTTATATACAGTTGAGGGTTAATACTGTGAATATAAAGAAGATTCAATGTATATAATTAAAATTGTAAGAAAAGTAAAATAAGGAGAGTGGGATTGAGGGAGGGTAGGATAGGATGTATCATCATGCTCTTAAAAACTATGCATGAATGAAGTTTGTTCCCTTTTCAAAATAGGATTTTTTTAATGAAAGATTTCTGAGAAACAGAATGTCAATTTTGTCTAAATGACATCTCTGATAACAACTCTAATGAATATATTTATATATTAGCCTATCGTTAAAAAAAAAAAAAACACCAAGACAAGACTACCATCAGAGACACAGAAATATAGAACTCTTCCTTTCTTCCACAGTCTGTCTTGACCCCTCATGGTGTTTGCTACTTGGGGTTGTGTCTGCAGCTGGGTGCACACTCAGCTGGTTTTCTTACTCCTTTCCCCCCAGTGCATGGGATTGTCCCCTCAAAATGGCAGACCCAGGATCTAAGTCCTTAACCCCAACTCATGCTCCAGAAAGTCAACCTTCCTTTCCCACTCTAACCTACGGACCATGATGTACTGCCGTCTCTGCACTGGGCATACTGTGCACTGAATGGGGGTTGGAGAGAGGCTTGACCCTACCAAATCCCCAAAGGAATGCACAGTGGCACTGCCAACCTATGTAAGGATTCCAGCTACCACGTTCTGCCAGATTTCACCATGGGTATGTGCACACCCTGAGTCTTCCCGAGTCCATATCCAAGACCCTGCAGGAGAAGGTGCCAAAGTCACTGAACAGTGGTTGAAAGTGGAAGATCAGTCAGACAGAGCTGGGAGACAGATGGTTTAAAAACCAAAGTAAGGGAGGAGGTGGAAGGCTGAGACATAAGAATTCAGATTCCAGAACTTACACACATACTCCATTATCTCATGGGACTTCACTTATAAAATTAAATGGAAACTACTAAGAATTCAAGACAGCAATAGAAAAGCATTACACTCTTAAGTACAGGGTCCTCTGAGTGCACTGGTCACCTGCTCATGAACCCAGCCTTGACCTGGCCTGTCCACTGGAAACTGACCACAACTCTGTTGTTCCAGGTCATCTCATTTCCTGTTGTCCTGGCACAAGGTCTGGAGCATCTCCTTCAGCCACTGTCCCCAACTAACCCTGCTTCACTTCCACACTCTGACAAATCCTCTCCCTGACATTGCAAACAAATATTTAATAAATGATTTCTTTTACCCACTTGCCACAACATCCAGTACACATCCTTTCCTAGTTTAGCAGACCTGTTAGACATTAAAATTGTTGGCTTGACTTCTCATTGTCTTGTCCTTGCCTGTGTTTTATATGTGCATCCCACAGAGAAATTTAGTGTAGGGTGTTGTCTACTAACTGGGTTCAAGTTTGGCAAGGCTGGCTTTTGAAGGACAGCCTGTACACTCACACACATACACACACTTTCTGGGGGAATTCACCACTTGGTTAGTATTATCTGTGCAGCAAGGACTACTGGAATGAGGTCTCTGTGTGTGAGACCCTCAGCTGGCGGGCTGGAAGAGCAACAGTGTCTCATGACAAGAAACACCAGAGACAAGCCTGTGCGCATGTACGTTTATTAGCAATCAGGCAGACCTTTATAGGGTAAAAGGGGAAGAAAAAATCTGGGGTGGTACAGCAATTCTATAGGGAAGAAGGGGCAGCATGCCAAAAGACCCCTAAGCAATCAACTTACAGGTCACGTAGGCCTCTGGGCTCCTTTGTGCAACCAGCCCACATCTACCATGTGGGAGTTGCTTATTGACTCTGATTATCAATCATCAAGGCATAGCCACAAGGCTTCCAACATGAAGCGGGGGAGAGAGAAAAGGGGCCTGGAGCTCCTGCTGCCTGCCAGCAGCCATGCTGTGGGGTTCCTCCCAACCTCCTGCATGGGCAGGGCAGGCAGTCCCATGGGGTCACCCACACTGGAACCCCAAGACTTTGCTCAAATATTTTCCTTTCAATTAATGAACCCAGGTCACCTTAGGTGGTATCCAAAGTCAAAGCCTTCATATCACTAAGGTTTTCTTTTTCTTTAAATTCTCTCAACAGAATTATCATGTTGTGATTTGGGGCTGAGAGTAATTTCCAATAGATGGATTTGTATGCCATGTATAAAAATACCAGAATACTTATATGCTATGCTACAAAGCATTTTGGCGTGGTGGCCAAGTACATATGCTCTGAAGCCTGTGGGTAACTTGTAGATTTCTACAGCTTGAGGGGTCACTAGCTTGAGGAGGAGGATGATAACACTTGATTTACAGAGTGGCTGTATGGATTTAATGACTCATTTTCATAGCACCCTTGGCCCAACACACTATAGGTACTCAAGAATGTTAAATCATCAGGTACTAGGTACTAGGCAGTGACTGTGTGCACAGCTTGGTTAAGGGAATGCAGCAGAGGAAAATCTCCTGCCCGCATTTTCTGTCCCTCTTGTCCTCATGCAGTGCACTCCCAACAGCAGGAAGAAGGGCTGGGCTATTTCCCGGGACCAGATTGTGAAAGGTCTGAGGGCCATACTAAGCTTATACGTCTTCTGGCAAATGTTAAATATGTAGCTTTTCTACTAAACTGAATACAATAAATAATTATGCCAAGACACCATATAGAAATCATGACTGCCAGATAAGCCAGGCTACATAGTTATTTTACCAGTAGGGTAGAGCCAATCTCCTAACTTACTTGAATGAGTTTTTTTTCCTAGAGATTTCCTTGCAGGCAAATAAACATTATTTTGTTAACAAGAAGCCTACATCAGAAAACTTTGAGTACTCAGCTAGTACAGCCATAGATACACTGACCTTGACTGCCACGTATATGAAGGCAATGAAATAGGCTCTGGCCCTAAGGAGTTTACCATGAGGCTGGTGGGACATGATACAAATGAAAACACACACATAAGCATGTACAAAACAATATTTTGAAGTTTGTGGAAAATCAAATGAAATAAGGTTATTTGGTGTCAAAAATTAGAAAGCCATACAAATTGGGGAGTCTTCAAAAAGTTCATAGAAATTGTGTATTACAAAAAAAAAAAAAAAAACCCTATGAATCAATTTCAAAAATTAAGCTTATTTTTAAAGTCCTCTTGTATAATGAAACAATGGTGTTCATGTTATATTTAGTCTGACCCACATATCCAGCGAGTACTGAGTATCCTGGAAAATTCAAACATTTAAATGGAAATGGGGTGGAGTCTGGTACAGCAGCTAAGAGACCACTTGGGACACTTGCATGCCACATAAGACTATCTGGTTCCAATCCCAGCTACGTTTCGAATTCCAGCTTTCTGCTAATGCATACCTTGGGAGGCAGCAGATGGTGACACACATACTTGGGCCCTGCCACTCAAATCAGAGACCTGGATGGAGTTTTCGGCTCCTGGCTTCATTCTGGACAAGCCTCAGCTACTGTAGGCATTTGAAGAGTGAGCTTACAGAAGATCAATCTCAATCTTTCTCTGCCTTTCAAATGAAATTAAAATGGATAAAATTTTAAGCCATTTTAATGTTTTAGAAACATTAAAAACAAATGAAAATTATGGATGATTAGGCAACATGAGGATCTGTTCCAGAGAACTCTAGTTTACCTTTCTGTTGTCATATGTCATTCATTTCAGACCCTCTTCTCAACAGCAAGACTCTCACAATACCTGGAACAGTATATCCATTTGGCCCATGACATGAGCCGTTTGGGGAGATTCATTTAGATACAACCGAGAATGAATTTTATAAAGTTGGATTTCTGGCTCAGGACACTGTATAATATATTGAAAAAAGTTTTTATATTGAAATATTGTGAATTTGTTTTATTATATTTCCAAGAAAAGATAGACTTGGAGACAGTTTATCATTTGGTGAGGTCAGAGAGACTATGAAAGTATTATAATTGAATCCAGTAGAAAAAAAATAGAACTTTGGAAAGACATTATTTTTACCAAAACATGGTTAAACAGTCATCTACTATCAAGCAAGGCATTTCTGGTACAAACTCATAGTAAATTTTTCAAATAATGGTGCAGTTATTAATAAATTGATACACACTAAGCCAATTTCTTTAAAAATCCTTTTTGAAGTTTACTTAATTTCTGCTAAATTTTGTTCCCTGGACAAAAATTAAATGATTCTAGGATTCCTATTTTTTTATGACAAGAGTTGGATTCATATTGAAGAGTTAATGCCAAGTACTTCCAAGTGGTAAATCCATTTCCAGAGAAATAACTAAGAATTAGATTTCAAAATCGTTTTAAACACAAGAGAAAAATCCATCTAAAATGGTACCCATAGCTGTCTGACTTCCTGGCTCTTTCCATCTCCTCTCACCTATTCATTCATTTATTAGGTTTTTAATCTCATGACCTCCCTCATTGAAGATAAAAAGAAATCCAAGGCCTAGGGTCTTTAACTTCTGGAAATTTCCTACTTGAATGCAGCATGGGGGCACACAAAACATAGAAAAAAACCACACAGCAATTTGTTACCATCAACAATACTGTACTGCTAAAGGAAAAAGCTCAGTCTCTTGGGTATTCTTGGAGAGGGACATAAATATTGATTGTCTGGGTCAGTGCTGGCTGTGTTATGAATAGTCAAGGAAGGCCTACATAGATGGGCAGTACATGATAGAGGTGGTGTTGGAAGGGGTATAGAAGAACAAGTTTAGGGAACACAGTACTATAGATATGAGGAAAAAAAACCCTGGGGAAAGACGGAATCAAATGAAACATTTATTTTGGTAGAAAAATATGTTTTTCCTATGAACTTTTGGAAGATCCCTTGTATATATTCTAATTTAAGAACAGATAAAATTCCCTAAGTTTTGAGAAGCAGGAGTATACACTGGTTCAGAGTTCAGGTTCTAGAACAGACTTCTGGGTTTACATCCTAGAATTGCTACTTACTAGCGCAGTAACCTTGGGAAGTTTCCTTACAGGTAAAAGGGAACCAACAGGATCAGCCTACATGAACTCCATTTCTCACCTGCATTCAGGGACTGCCTCATGTTCACTGCCAGCAGCTGTTTTGCTTTCTGCCCTCACAGCCTGTTGCTAATTCTCTAAGGATACTGCCAGAAAATAGGGAACTCAGCTGGGTTGAAAATGCTTGGCACTAGACCATTTCCTCCTGCTCATCTTTTTTAATATTTGAGGTAGAGTTACAGAGAGAGAGAGGGAGAGACAGAGGGAAAGGTCTTCCCTCAGCTGGTCCACTCCCCAAATGGCTGCAACGGCCCAGGGTTGGGCCAATCTGAAGCCAGGAGCTTCTTCTGTGTCTTCAGGGACCCAAGCATTTGGACCATCTTCCACTGCTTTCCCAAGCCATTCGCAGAGAGCTGGGTAGGAAGAGGAGCAGCTGGGACACAAACCAGCAACTATATGGGATGCTGTCACCACAGGAAGAGACTTAGCCTATTATGCCACAGTGCCACCCTGTTTTCTTTTTTAAGCAGTTTTTTCTCTGGCTTATCTAATGCCCAAGAGTTATTTCCAACCCCTACATCTACCTATTTACATCCATGAATTCACGACTTCATATTTTTAATATTTAATATTATTTATCCTTTAATGTAAAATATTTATCCTTTACTGTAGTCAATAGTAGCACTATCCATTATTTTATTTTTCAACCCACCATGCCCAAAAGGCAGAATAGAGCAGTTGATATCCCAAGGGCTGCCATGCAAAGGAAAAATTGTGCATTTCCTCCAGTTATACAAATAAAAAATTAAAGAGAAAGCTTCTAAGGGATGTTCATCATCTACAAGCAGGCAAATAGATTGCACTGAAGTTTGCAAGATTAAAATCTATTATTCCTATCTGAATCAGTAATTGTAAATGAATTTTATTTTTAAAATGTTGAATGTTCTTTGCAAAATAGATGAGAAACTTCACAATTAGAAATAATGTCTAAATTTTGGCCTGAATATGCTGATAATATTAGCATCAATTAAGTAAATATGAATCTGTTATGCTCTTATCTTGATCTATGTTTAGTAGGACAAATAAAAATTCTTGTGATTTTCTTGCTAAAAATACCTTTGTTAGGATGACAAAGATGAGGAAGGTGGAATCTAGAGATAAAAAGACATTTCAGGTAAGCATGTTCTTAGAACCAGCATGTTTTCGTTTGGAGTTCCACAGTTATAGAATTCCAGGACGCATCTGACCATACTCCTTTTTTCATTTATTAATTTCATTTGAAAGTCAGAGAGAAGAGAGGGGAAGAGATATAGAAGGGGTGAGGAAGGAGTGGGGAGAACTCTCTCAGTCTCTGGTTCATTCCCCAAATTCCTCCAACAGCCAAGGCTCGGCCAAAAATCAGGATATAATCCATATCCCCACTTGGATGGCAGGGACCCAACTACTTGAACCATCACTTGCTGCCCCCCAGGGTGCACATCAGCATGAAGCTGCAATTGGAAGCAGATATGGAACTCAAAGCCAGGCGTTCTGATATGTGATGCAGGCATCCAAAGTGATGTCTAAACTGCTACACCAAACACCTCCCCCTAATAATTCTGCTTATCAGTTTACTGATTAAAACAACATCTGGAGAAACGCATATGCACACCAAAGTTACTATGTCACAATCTTGGATTCTGCCTCCACATTTATCTTGAGAGTTGTCCCTGTCAAAATACACACTCACATAGGCACACACGCGGGTGTGGGGAGTACAGCTATTTCTTTTCAGTAGTAACAGCTCTGCTCAAACTACCTCTATGACTTTGCTGACACCACCTCCCCACCTGGGAATACAAAACCAAATTAAGCCATAGAACTACCTTAGACCAGTGTTTTTCAACCAAAGTACTGTAATCTTAGCACTGACCGCAACTTCAGAGGTGACCTAGTTCGCCATTATTAGCAACTAAAATTATCCAAGACCACTCGGCTTACAATAACCTCTACAGAATTTGCCTACAGTGGAGTCTATATCAGCTAGTGCATTTAGTTTATCTGTAGTCTTCATGATGCTACTAAAAATTATCCTCTAGTTCACATGAGAAATGCTAAATGACTTACCCTAAACTACGCCGCAAGAAGTAGTAACGCTGAATTGAACTCAGGTCTGGCTGACTCTGAAGTACAGAAACATTGCTTCTCTGCTGTCTCTCACAGGGAGGCTCAGCTTCCCCAGAAAACAGATGCTAGTGTTCCTCGCCCGGGCTCTTTCCAGCTCAAGGTGCCTCTGGGACCCCAGCCACACGTCCTCTTTCTTCCTAGAGTACGGCGCCCTTTGAGGAGTTATGGGCAAGATGGCGGCCGGGGCGTGGAGGCGAGCGCCCTGCACCGGCTGAGTGTGCGCAATATAAGGAAGCGAGGGGAGAGCCAGCTGCTGTGAGTATGAGGTCGTTAATACCCTTGCCCTCAGTATTCCTTTTGGAGTCCTGGCCTCTGGTTGGAAGACAAACCTCTTCAGTCAGAATTTGTAGTAGTGATGAAAATAGAGGATTCTTTTTCCATATCAGCCTGTGAGCAGGATACTAAAATAACTCCAGGGTGCATGGCACACTTGATGGACTGCAACTGCCCCCCCCAACACACACAAATTAAATTCTCACAGCCAGATGCCAATAGAACATCAAAAGTCTGTCTTTAAAGTTCAGTGTGGAGAAAGTCCTCATTTTTTATGTTACTAGGTATTTCCAAAATTATCAGCAGCTGAACACAGAGGTAAGCTGCAGTAATCTAAAAGTAAACCAGAAATTCAGGTTGAGTGGAAAATGGAGGAACCTGGAACCTGTGGGGATCAATTATCTGTCACATCATTGCTAGGCTTTCATGACTTCTAAAATTTATCACTAGCCCTTTGGAGGAAGATGACTTTTTTTTCCTACTGTACCAAATAATCTAGTAAAATCTCAGATCAATTTTTATAGAAATATTACATGAATATTAATTTCCAAAATGGGATAGGGAGGATTGTATATTTTTTTACTCGTACGTGTAAGATCAGAAAAATGACTTATAAATGCCTATCAATACTTAATAGATAGATGGATAGATTTGAAATAAATGTAGAAATGCTCTTAACTGGCTTTTAGTGGGAGTATTAGTCCCCAGTTGGAATATTTCTGAATAATCAACAGTTTCTTATTTCCATGGTGAAATGAGGAATGATGGTAAATATACCAGTAAACAAGTGAAGTGTTTTGATGTGGAGCTTTATATTTGTTTTAAAATGAAAGTAATTCAATATGTTTGGATACAGTTCAGCACAATTAAAAATAATACTATAAGGGAAGGCATTGTTTGAAATTTTTGTCTGTACTCTACTCCCTTTCTGCCACCAATTTATTGAATGATTATTCTCAGCTCTGGTCATCTGTTACAGGTGTGTTTTTCACAGATGTGCTGTGGGCATGTTAGTGAATTCATGATTATAGTGATGAGGTGAAAACCCTTGAGCCTGTGGCAGACAGGATAAGGGCCCACTAAAGACGGCCCACAGCCTAATCCCCAGAACCTGTAAATCTCTGAGTTTCAATACTGTCACAGTAGAAGGAAGCCTGCAGATAGAATTCAGTTTGCTCATTACCTGACACACCTGGGAGATCTGAAGGAGGCTCCTGGCTCCTGGCTTTGGATCAGCACAGTTCTGGCTGTTGTGGCCATCTGGGGAGTGAACCAGTGGATTGAGGACCTCTCTATCTGTCTCTACCTCTCTCTGTAACTCTGTCTTTCAAATAAATAAGAAATAAATCTTTAAAAAAAAAGTTGAAACCAAATCTAGTACAGTATCCAAATCTTTTCATAAAAAATATAGGGGATGGAGATATCGGTTCCAAAAAAGAATACAAAATTAAAGTAACTAGTCAAATGCATTCTTTAGATATTCTATATAATATATGACCCAATTTCTCAGGAATGAGAACTAATAATATATTAAAAAAGAGACCTAATAAAAGATACTTCAGAGACTTAATCAAATGTAATATTGACTTTGTTTGGATCCTGATTCAAATAAACAAACCCTAAAAAAGACATTGTTAAGATCACCAGAAAAATCTAAATATGAACTACGTATAAAATGGTTGTGGAATTATTTTTATAATGTGAAAAAGACATGCATGGCATAATTAAAAATATTCCTTATCTATTAAAGATGCATGTGAAAACATTTTCATATCAAAATGTATTATCTCATTCAAGCCAAAAATATTATATATGAAAGATTATATAGAACCAGGTTAGCAAAAAAGTGGTATGTATTCCAGATTGCATGATAAAACATGGAGGTTCATTATAATGTTCTTCCTCCTTCCGTGTTTGAAAATTTCCATAATAAAAAATCAAAAGGATGAAAGCAGAAATAAATATTATTTATTGGTCAATTTAGTCAACCGTAATCATTGAGGCAGTGGAAGGTTATATCATTTGTGCTAGAAATTTTCCTTAATTTTCTATAGATGTTTATTATTTATTTATTTATTTTTATTTGACAGGTAGAGTCATAGAGAGAGAGACAGAGAAAAAGGTCTTCCTTCTGTTGGTTTACTCCCTAAATGCCGCTATGGCTGGCACTGCGCCAATCTGAAGCCAGGAGCCAGGTGCTTCCTCCTGGTCTCCCATGCAGGTGCAGGGGCCCAAGCACTTAGGCCATCCTCCACTGCCCTCCAGGGCCACAGCAGAGAGGTGGACTGGAAGAGGAGCAACTGGGACTAGAACCCGGCACCCACATGGGATGGGGGCACCTCAGGCGGATGATTAACCAAGTGAGCCATGGCGCTGGCCCCAGATATTTTTTATTTTAAATTTAACTTTTTAAAAAAAGATTTATTTTATTTATTTGAAAGACAAAGTTACAGAGAGAGGTAGAGCTGGGTGGGGGAGAGAGTCTTCCATCCTTTGGTTCACTCCCCAGATGACCACAACAGCCAGAGCTGAGCTGATCCAAAGCTAGGAGCCAGGAACTTCTTCCAGGTCTCCCACGCAGGTGCAGGGACCCAAGGACTTGGGCCATCTTCTACTGCTTTCCCAGGCCACAGCAGAGAGCTGGATCAGAATTGGAGCAGCCAGGACTTGAACTGGCACCCATATGGGATGGTGGCACTGCAGGCTAGGGCTTTAACCCTCTGGGCCACAGCATGACTGCGCTTCCCCCTACACCCCCACCCCCCATTTTAACTTCCATCACTTTATGGTTGAATACCTTATACCTCATATGGACAGGAAGATCATAACCAAATACTCAATTTATGTAACGAAAAAATCTATCTTAAACAAAACATCACTTGTCCTGGTCGCCCCTCTTCCAGGCCAGCTCTCTGCTGTGGCCAGGGAATGCAGTGGAGGATGGCCCAAGTGTTTGGGCTCTGCACCCCATGGGAGACCAGGAGAAGCACCTGGCTCCTGCCATCGGAACAGCGCGGTGCGCCGGCCGCAGCGCGCTACCGCGGCGGCCATTAGAGGGTGAACCAACGGCAAAGGAAGACCTTTCTCTCTGTCTCTCTCTCTCTCACTGTCCACTCTGCCTGTCAAAAATAAAAAATAAATAAATAAATAAATAAATAAATAAATAAAAGAAAAAGAAAACAGGGCCGTAGCTCCATGTGGTGGTGAGCATACAACTTCTGGTTACTTTTTATAATAAAGAGTGAATACAGCAGGGGATTTGCATATTTGCAAACTTTCAAATTCTTCATGTGGTCAAAGTTAAGGTTATTACATTGGCCAAAGTGGCTCACTTTCCCAGTGTTTTGATAAGCTGGTGGATTTTCTTTGAAGTGATTATCTTACATAAAATCTAGTCTAGACATTTAATTAATGAAATTGCTTTCTTGTCTGATCTAAAGTTCAACAGAGATTCTCTAAGAGGAGCAAGAGGCTGCTGAACAAAAGAGATTCATCTCCAGCATTCCCTGCACTTAGGCACACATGCCAGAGCTAACGTAAAGTCGATGGATTAACAGGAATAAACTTCTGAAGTTCATAGAAAGACTCTTAAGCAATAATCCTAGCAGTTAAACAACATATAAATATCATGTTAGACTATTTAGAAAGCCTTTGAAATAATTCATAACAAAGGATTTTTTAAAAAGTTATTTTTAAAAAGGATTTTATTTGCAAATCACTTTTCTGGAAAAGGCAAAAATATAACCAATACTTTCAAATTACATTTTTAAAAATTACCAATCATTGAAAGTTTTTATTATTTTTATAGCTAAATGCTACTTTTCAAATAATATACAATTTACATGATGATTTCCCTCTTAACTCACACGTTATTAAGCAACAATTAAAACAATCTAATCTTTTTTTGTTTGTTTTTGTTTTTTACTGCCTGTTCTTATTAATTTTTAATTTAATGGCATTTTGGTCAATGAACATAAATTTTTAAGGTATTAAGTGTCTGAAATTGCTTTAAACTTTCCTTCTTATTTCAGTTATATATGGAGAATTTGAAAATGTTTTTTAAAATTTTTGTTATTACAAAGAGAACAGCTTTCATACATACAGTTCTAAGAAGGTAACTATGCTTTCCTCTCTCCCTCCCTCCCTCAACCCTCTTTTCTTCCTTTCTTTGTTTCCCTTAATTTTTGTAATAAAATAATTTATTATTTTATTATTTTTATTATTTATTATTTATTATTAATTCACCATTAACCATAGTGTTCAACAGTAAAAAGTAGAAAGACCATTGTTCCAGTATAGATGAGGGCTATAAACAACAATCAATTCATAAGGGGTCAGTTTCATTCTTGTATTTTTTTGTATTCTATATTAACTATCATGTATTAGGGAAAGCATATGATATTTGTCTTTATGGGACTGGCTCATTTCACCAAATGGATGCATAATAGTCTTCAGTTGCATCCATTTTATTCTGAAAGACAGGATTTTGTTCTTTTTTATGGCTGAGTGGTATTCCATTGTGTGTATGGGTGTGTGTGTGTGTGTGTGTAGCCTATATTTTCTTTATCTGATCATCAGTTTCAAATCACATATAAATGTGATTAAACCATTTTCAAAGATTTATAAAATTTATAGTACATACAAAAACCTTAATTTATTTGTTTGAATACTAATTTTAAAAATGTCATACAGTTCCTTTTTAAAGTTGGCTTATCTTGAAGAGATCCCAACAAAACTATGGTTGCCATCTTCTACCAGAAGTAGAGATAGCAAGAACGAAAATTAAAATGTGAACAAACTGGTATAGAGGTTTAAACTAAGACAATCCAGCTACAATTTCCCTCGTGTATTAAGTTAGTGGTCAAGGATTTTACATAAAATGACAACAAAGATGATTCTTTCTTCATGCATTAAAAAAAAACAAAGAATTATTCATGGGGCCAGGAATTTTGCCACTGCCTGTGATGCCAGCATCCTATATTGGAGTGCCTGTTTGAACTAGAAGTCTAAGCTGCTCTGCTTCTGATCCAGCTCCCCGCTAATGTGCTTGGGGGTACAGAGAAAGATGGTCCAAGTACTTGGCCCCCTGCCACTCACATGGGGGACCCAGATGGAGTACCAGGCTCCTGGTTTAGGACTGGACTGTCCTAGCTGTTGTTGACATTTGAGGAGTGAACAAGCAAATGGGAAATCAACCTTTCCCCTCACCTCCCCTGTGTAATGCTGCCTTTCAAGTAAATTAAATATATTTTTTTAAAAAAGAATTGTACCATGGGTTACAACAACTGTGAGAATGCTGTGAAATTCTAGTATTCGACCCAGTTGAGGATATAGAAAAAAACCGTTCTAGCCATCAAGATTTGTACCTCATGTCAGGCCCATTATTCAAACACCTTACCAACTATGGCCTCCGTGTACTTTCCCTCTGCTGGGAGAGGGAAGTACTGATTTGGAGATATGTTGCTGCCGTATCCCAGGAGAAAGCCTTCCAGCTTTACATTTGGATTTGGACGCAGGAACTTCAAGAGGATGGAGTCACTCGTGGTATTGATGTGGACTTTCAGGCTTGGCCTTTTACCTAATGATGGGGATGAAAACATAGGTGGCTGTTATTTCATCTCCTTAGCACACTATGAAAATTTCCAGGGATGGTTGGTCGGTAGAATTGTTCCTAGAAAGCTTGCTCCTACCTCATTTTCTACTCAGCATCACAGCAACACACACACAAATGCCCCCAATATAGCTCATTTTAAGATCAAAGAAAATGAACTTAATAACAAATAAAGTAGCCTAGAATATAAAGTAAAATCTTACAGTTCAATACTTGGTAGCTTATTATGGTGAAAACAGACGGAATTTAGGCTATTTTGACTAACCACAGTTCATCAAAATGTTCACTTTATACATATTGCTGGGAGTTGATGGATGGACTTGAATATTGTCATTGGAAAAAAAATCAATGACTCCAGGGCCAGCATTGTGGCGTAGTAGGTTAAGCTTCCATATGCAGTGTTGGCATCCCATATGGGCTATGGTTCATATCCCAGCTGCTCCTCTTCCCATCCAAGTCTCTGCTAATGGCCTGAGAAAGCAGCAGAAGATGGCCCAAATGCTTGGGCTCCTGCACCCACTTGAGAGACTTGGAAGAAGCTCCTGGTTCCTGGCTTTGGATTGGCTCAGTTTCAGCCAATGTGGCCGTTTGGGGGAATGAATGAGCAAATGAAAGAGCTTTCTCTGTGTCTCTCCCTCTATCTGTAGCTCTACCTCTCAAATAAGTAAATAAATAAAATCTTAAAAAAAAATTCAATGACTTCACTTTTAAAACCCCCAGTCTCATCCATTCTGTTCTCCAGCCCCACACCCACAGGTTTGATCATTGACACAGTTGGGAAAGAAAGTTGGTTTCTGGCTGAGGGAAGACAGATGGTAGAACAGGGAAATCCAGACAGGCAGACAAGGGAGGGGGAGAAAGCTGATTAGTTCCAGGGGGAGTTCACTGGGTCAGTGTGACAACCACGTGGAGATGCCCAGCAATGAGTTGAGTATCTAAACATGATGTTCAAGAATGAAATACACACCCATCTGGAGGTCATTAGTTTGTAGGTGATAATTAGAGGAATTTCCCAGAGAGACTGTGGAAGAGAAAGAACAGAGACCTCACTTATGTGCTCAACATTTTTTTTTTCTAACCACCCAAGCAATAGGAGAAGATAATCATACAAACCAAAGATCATGGCCAAGCAGTGACTAATACTGTCTTTTCCCTTGGAGCCAGAAGGAACCAGGTTCAAACCCCAACTCTATTACTTATTGCTATGTCCTCTTGCAACTCACTGAACATGCTTAAGCCTCAGCTTCCTGGTTGGTAAATGACAGGTAACAATCACCTTCACACTGGATTATTTACAAAGATTAGAGCAAATTGGTACAACCGTAGAGCTGTCACATAGCAGTTGCTCACTAATACAGGTCCACAACCCTTTAGCCATGAGTCAGATATTCAAAAACCTTTGCATGCTTTTTATAGCTTGATTTCAAGCTTATTTGGCAACAAAACCCAATCTGGACCATCTAGAGGACAATTAGCCGTTCTTTAATTCCACTCTGTGTGGCAGTCACATGTCCCATTTTAGAAATTGTGTTCTACTGTGTTTAGTTATGTAGTGCTGATTAAGATGCCATTGAAGAGGTTATAGACTGCATAATGTAGGCATGCTATTTTCTACACCCCCCAAATTTCTGAACCAAAAGACATATCTTTTCCCGAGGGTTTTAGATAGACTTGTGAGCTTCAGTTACTTTATTTCTTTATTCCTCAAGGACTTAATATTTTAAAAATATTTTGCCAATTTTGAGAAGATTACATTTACCAATTTAACAATTTGCATCCTATTTTTTCAATAGCCAAAGACTTATATGAAATATGGATCTTGAGAGCTTGTTTGGAGGTTCTAGCAGGGGAGCGGAGTTTCTCGTATACCCTTGACTGAAGACTAGTCCCCCTCTAGCGGGGAAGGTTGTCCTCTTCAACCGAGTGTGCAGCTTCGGGAGGGACATACGTGGAGCGGTGAGGGAGGAAGGGGACACCCACCTAATCAGCCAGATCAGCTGAATCAACCCTGGCGATCAATGGGGTGACAGATGTCGCAGCCAGATCGCCCTCACATCTGACTTATATGATGTAAATAATAATCATCACAATTGCATAGTATGGACAGACTCAATACAGCTACATAAAAGCATACCATCAAGCCTTTGAAAAGAAGAAAAGAAAACAAAACCCAGCCCCTTCTTGAGTATCAGGTTGTAGGAATCATTCTTAGTTTAGCAACCAGGACTATGGTTTCCATGTATGTGGCTTATTACTTTGTACTCCCCCCCAAAGTTGAAATTTTTATTCAGTTTTTGATTCTCAGATGGCTAGTCTTACACCTGAGGCAAAATTGAAACCCAGAAATATTGAGTAGCTTATTAAAAGTCCCAAAATGGGATTCTATAGCTCCTTTATTTCAGTTCCCCCAAATGAGGAAACAGAATTAGACCACACATTTGTCACTCTGCATGTGAAGTGCAGGGTCAAAAGTGGACCTCAGGTAATCACTAGGCTGGACTTCTCTGCTCTTAGTTTAATTGAGGCCTTCAGTGTTACCCAGCACAGTAATGGGTGGTCAAGTGACAGACCATAATACACAAGTTGATGCTAACTACTGAGGCTTTGCTTTGTTCTAATTTCACCAAATTTTGATAAGGTGATGTATTGCAGATAAAATACTGATCCTGTGCAAGTCAATTTTCCCCTTTTCAACAACATGCCTAGATTAACTCCAGAACTCCTCTAGCCAACTCAATAGAATGGAACAGCTGTAACTTTCCATTAGAAGGTTATCTGTTCTCACCATATATATAACACAGTCACCCTGTTTCTAACACTTTGTTGGGAAGAAGAGATTAGTGAACTTAGGCTGCACTCATATTTGACTAAGAGCCAAGAGTCACTGCATCATCATTCCGCTGGACCATTCGCTCATGGACTTTGGCCTGATGAACCACGTTATTTCTCCCCTGAGATAGTAGAAAGGATGGCTATGCCAATGGGAGAAAGGAAGGCTGTAAACAGAACCATGACCAAGCAAAGTGGAAGTGGTCACACCTCCCTTACCCAGGACTCTCGTCATTCTCTCATGTGCTAACAGTTTATGTCAACAGATACATCAACATTATGTAGTTTTTCAAATGAATTGGTAGTTACCTGGCCTACTTTCTCCAACATTTTAATTCCTACTACTCTCCAGAGCTAAATTGGAACTTAGAAATATAGAGAAACAATTTTCACCTCACTCATAAACTTAACATTTTAAGGTTATCATTGCAGGTCTTTATTCAGAGACAGGAAGTTGAATCCCTTTATTATCTTTTGGCCCCTGTATTCTCCCCTTACTACTTCTCAACACATTTCATTTTCTTTCCAATATAATCTGTTCATGTTCTGCAGTGTGTATTAGATAGCGGCCCTTCAGCTTTGTTCATGCTGTTCACCCAATGTGGATTCTCTGCATCTTTGGTTTGCCCTCCCGACCCTCCTTTACTCATTCAGCTGTTACCCCAAGCGTCTTTCAGTGGTTATCAAAAGGTTAAGAAAGCTTTCCCCCTTCCGTCTAAACAAGTGCAAGTGTTCCTTCAAATGAATATTTGGATGAGTATTTAATGTCATTCTCCACTCTTGAACAATTTCTCCACTATTTTAAAGTATATTTATGTGTATCATACATTACTTTCTAATCATTGGTAATGCATTTATCTTCACTCTGAGCATTTCTTGTCCAATGTTTTGGTTTTCTAGTCATGTGGTGATAACTATATAACAGTATGAAGATTTCTGGTGAGTGACTTAAGGTACAGGTAACAGAAAATAGTGTAATGTGATACAAGCTTATCTAGTACATTTGTGAGTAAAATTTTATTTGTATAATATATATAATTATATATCATTATGTACAATGATATATAATTATATAATATATAAAATTATATAATATATAAAATTATAAATATATAATGATATCTATATATCACAGAAAAGCAGAGTGCACATCTAAGTAAGGGTACTGGAAAAGCATTGTATTACATCTTACATGAAGTACAAAGCATTTGTCAATAGGAGTGAGAGAAAATTAACAAAGTGCAAACATTTTGGGAAAACAACAATAGTCTGCCTTAGAAAAGAGATTGCATGTTGGCAAAGTAGACACTTGGCTCTAAGATAGTGGTTTCTAAATCTCTGTTTGCAACACTCTAGGGTATCTTTAATTTTTTTAAAGGGTATTGTGAAATTTCAAAAGGTTAGAAAAGAAAATTTCCAGATGAAATTAAAATATACTTTGAATTTTTAAAAATAAATACATGCCTAGCAACATTAAAATTAGTGTGCAAAATGGTGAGGTTGGAGAAAAGCAGACACAAGGTCTAATACTGTAACTTCAAAGCACTCTCTGGATCACCAGAGGAGGCAGGTTGCTTGCTACTGTAGATGCAGGTACAAAGCATAAACTGAAAGTTGGCTTTAGGATTCTGAGTGGCAATGGTCAATTTCAGTCAAGTTCTGCAAAGAAAAATAGCCTGAACACAAGGTGCTTAGAGAAACCAACTAAATTGTCATGGACATCCAATTACAGACCCGTGAGAAAGGAATTACTGCTCAAATATCTTCAGTGGGAGGAATTCTTTCATGCTTAATCTCTCAGAAGGGTGTCCTACATTTTCCAAATGATTTCAGAATGTGGTCTACATTGTTGGTACCAAGTTGGTCCAGATGATAAAATCACTTCAAAAGGAAAAACTGCAAAATGTGAAAGTTCACCTCTAGAAGCAAATAATATCAGTCCCTATAGCAATAAAATTGTTAAGAACAACACTTGCTCTCAGTATTATAAAATACTAATAAACAAATTACAGATATTCTAAAACAAGTTTGGGGTTAAACTAGACCAGGTATGTTATTAATTTGTATAAGATACTAAGTAAAAGAATATCCATAATCCTAATATCCACAAAATAATTACTTATTATTTTAGGAGTAGAAACACAACCCTATTCTTATCCAGAACATGCAGTGTCTAACTCTATACTTGCTATTTCTTTTGTTATAGATAAAATCAAACATTCTAAGAAATCAAAATAATTAAATCAACTCTCATTGGTTGAGGTATGTCATATAAGGCACAGACTTGCAAAACCGAAACTTTTAAACTTTTGAATTTTATAAGAACTAACAAAGAAAAAAGACAGTCTATACATTGAGAGAAAACATTTTCAATATGTCTACCAATGGAAAGATTTGTATTCAGAATATATAAAATCATTCTTTCCCTTCAATGAGAAGAAAATCACTTAAGAAGCCAAGTAGAAAATTTTTGAATAGATTCTTCACTGTAAGAGATATATGATATCTCCTTTATCAGAAGCACCTGAAAATTTGCTCAACATCTTGTCAGAAGTTGTATATGGGGCCAGGTAGTAAATATGTTGGACTCTGAAGGCTAGATGTTCTTTACATCATCCACCTGTCTCTGCCACCACAGTACAAAAGCAGCTACACGCTCTTGTCCTGACTGTTGATGTACAATGTGATACTTTATCTATTTTAGTATTTTTTTTTGTTCTAGTACTATTGGTTGAACTCTGTAATTAACACACAATTATTCTTAGGTGTTTAAATTTTAACTGAAAAGTGATCCCTGTTAAATATAAGAGTGGGAACAAGAGAAGGAGGAGATGTACAATTTAGGACATGCTCAATCGGACTTGCCCCAAACAATGGAGTTAGAAACGTGCCAGGGGATTCCAATTCAATCCCATCAAGGTGGCATGGACCAATGCCATCTCACTTAGTCCAAGTGATCAATTTCAGTTCACAATTGATCATAATGATAGGTCTAAGAGTCAAAGGGATCACACAAACAAGACTAGTGTCTGCTAATACTAACTGATAGAATCAAAAAGGGAGAGAATGATACAACATGGGAAGCGGGATACACAGCAGACTCATAGAATGGCAGATGTCCTAACAACACTCTGGCCTCAGAATCAGCCCTTAAGGCATTTGGATCTGGCTGAAGAGCCCATGAGAGTATTGTAGGCATGGAAAGCCAAGACACTCTGGCAAAAAAAAAAAAAAAAAAAAAAAAAAAAAAAAAAACCTAAATGAAAGATTTCTGCAAATGAGATCCCAGTGGAAAGAACGGGGCCATCAAAGAAGGAGGTACCTTTCTCTGAAGGGAGGAGAGAACTTCCACTTTGACTATGGCCCTGTCGGAATAAGATCAAAGTCAGCAAACTCAAAAGGCTTCCATAGCCTTGGCAACTCATGAGAGCCTAGGGTGATTACTGATGCCATAACAAGAGTGTCAAATTGTTAAATCAACAACAGGAGTCACTGTGTACTTATGTCTCATGTGGGATCTGTCCTTAATGTGTTGTCCAACGTGAAGTAATGTTATAACTAGTACTGAAACAGTATTTTACACTTTATGTTCTGTGTGGGTGCAAACTGATGAAATCTTTACTTAATATATACTAAATCTTCTGTATATAAAGATAATTGAAAATGAATCTTGATGTGAATGGAATGGGAGAGGGAGCGGGAGATGGGGGGGTGCAAGTGGGAGGGAAATGATTGTGGGGGGAAGCCATTGTAATCCATAAACTGTACTTTGGAAATTTATATTTACTAAAAAAAAAAAATGCAGCTACACACACTATACAAACAAATGGTCGTGTTCCAGCAAAACTGTATTTATAGAAATAGGCCGTGGGTGATCAGTTTAAGTTCATAATTGATCAAAAAATAGGATTAAGTATCAAAGGGATCACATAAATAAGACCAGTGTTTGCTAATATTAATTGATAGAATTAAAAAGGAGAGAACAACCCAATGTGGGAAGCGGGATACACAGCAGACTCATACAATGTCAGATGTACTAAACAGCACTCTGGCCTCAGAATCAGCTCTTAAGGCATTCAGATCTGGCTAAAAGCCCATGAGAGTTTCTCAGACATGGAAATCCAAGAGATTGTGGCAAAAATGATCTAAATGAAAGATCTCTATGAGTGAGATCTCAGTGGAAAGAATGGGCCATCAAAGAAGGAGGTACATTTCTCTGAAGGGAGGAGAGAACTTCCACTTTGATTATGGCCTCGTCCAAATAAGTTCAGAGTTTGTGAACTCAAGAGGCTTCCATAGCCTTGGCAACTCATGACAAGATCCTTTGATGATTACTGATGTCATAAATAAGAGTGTCAATTGTTAAATCAACAATGGGAGTCACTGTGCATTTACTCCCCATGTAGGATCTCTGTCTTTAATGTGTTGTACTATGCCAATTAGCGGTAAAACTAGTATTCAAATAGTACTTTATACTTTGTGTTTCTCTGTGGGTGCAATCTGTTGAAATCTTTACTTAGTATATACTAAGTTAATCTTCTGTATATAAAGATAATTAAAAATGAGTCTTAATGAAGAATGGGATGGGAGAGGGAGTGGGGGATGGGATGTTTTGTGGGTGGGTGGGAGGTTATGGGGGGAACAACCGCTATAATCCAAAAGTTGTACTTTCAAAATTTATATTTATTAAATAAAAGTTTTCTAAAAAAATGGGCAGTGGGCTGGATTTGGTCTGTAGGTCACTGCTTACCAGCTCTTGTTCAACATATTAGTCTTAGGGAAATGCAAATTAAAATCACAGTGAGATAACAAACACAAAGAATGGCTAACATTAAAAAGACTGTCAGTAGCAAATGTTAGGCAGAAGTTGGAATAACTGGAATGCTCCTACATTTTGAGTGTGAATGTTAAATGGTATAATCATTTGGAAAACTATTTGGCAGTTACCAAATAATCCATCTGTTTCATTCCTAGGTATTTACTCAGGAGAAATGAAGACATAAGAATGTTTAAAATCTTATATATGCTGGTAAACTATTAAAAAAAAAAACTAACTAAAACAAAAAAACCCCAAATGGCCATTGGCAGTTGAATGGATAAACAAATTATGGTTCAACCACACAATGGGATATGACTCAGCAGTAAAACAGAACGCATTATGTGTGTATGCAGCAGTGTGGTTGACTGTCTTTCCAGCATGCCATCAAGCCACTGTAGAATGAGCAATGGTCTCCTACCTCTGTAAACACATTATACAGAATCTTTGTCCGGTAGATGATCATTCAAGCATTTTACCATCATAGTGTGGGTGGAAATTATTTTAATAGTGCCTGTGCATATTTATTTTCCACTCAACAAATGGCACATATATGAAATCATCAAGTCTTTTTCAGCCATTTTTATGCTTCAAGAGCTTGCAAAACTTGCTTTCAAAGCTTAGAGCTTCAAATGTTCTTCTTAGCGAATTACAAGCGGAAAACATTCCAATGCCTTTATAGTCACATCAGCTTATTAAAGAGCTATCAAGACATCACATCTCATTTATGTATTAAGCAATCACATTGAAAGCTTTAAAAAATCATCATTGATGACACAGATTGTATTTAATCGAACTGTAATTCTAAAATATACAAACCATACTTTTAACAGAGGACTGGCAGTAATTTAACATCTGCTTTAATTCTTAGGAAGTCACAAAGGTATCATATAACAAAGGACTGTGCTCCAATGACTCTCCCTGAGCTGGAATCATTATCCAATGAAAAGCGTTCGGCTCATGCTCAATCGGACTTAACCCTAATGGGAAATTTAGAAACGTGCCAGGGGATTCCAATTCAATCCCATCAAATTGGCATGTACCAATGCCATCTCACTAGTCCGAGTGAGCAGTTTCAGTTCATAATTGATCATAATGATAAGATTAAGAGTCAAAGGGATCACATAAACAAGACTATTATCTGCTAATACTAACTGATAGAATTAAAAAGGAGAGAACAATCCAACATGGGAAGCGGGATACACAGCAGACTCATAGAATATCAGATGTACTAAACAGTACTCTGGCCTCAGAATCAGGATCTCTGTCCTTAATGTGTTGTACTAGGTGAATTAACGGCATAACTAGTACTCAAATAGTACTTTATGCTTTGTGTTTCTGTGTGGGTGCAAACTGTTGAAATCTTTACTTAATATATACTAAGTTGATCTTCTGTGTATAAAGATAATTGAAAATGAATCTTGATGTGAATGGGATGGGAGAGGGAGTGGGAGATGGGAGGGTTGCGATGGGTGGGAGGCTATGGGGGGGAAAAGCTGCTATAATTCAAAAGTTGTAATTTTGAAATTTAAATTTATTAAATGAAAGTTAAAAAATGTATCCAGCAGTGTGTAGTCAGACAGAGATGCCTGTTAACACTAGATGGTAAAATAGATAGTCATTTCAAATGCTGAAAAATCTCAAATAAATATACAAGCATGAAAAGTTAAAAAAAAAAAAAGAAGGAAAAAGGGGCTGGTGCTGTGGCACAGTGGGTTAAGTTGCCATCTGCAGTGTTGGCATCCCATATGGGCACCAGTTTGAGTCCTGGCTGCTCCACTTCTGATCCAGCTCCCTGCTAATATGCCTGGGAAAAGCAGTGGAGGATGGCCCAAAGTGCTTGGGCCCCTGAACCTACATAAGAGACCCGAGGAAGCTCCTGGCTCCTGGCTTTAGCCTGGCCCTGCCCTGGTTGTTGCAGCCATTTGGGGAGTGAACCAGCAGAAGGAAGATCTCTCTCCTCTCTCCCACTTTCAAATAAATAAATAAATCTTGTTTTAAAAAAAGGAAAACGAAAACCATATGGAGTTTCAGTGATCTCCTCTGACGGCCCCAGAGTGAAGGGAGTGGCCAAGTCAAGTAGACAAGTGTCTTCAGTCGTTTCCTGATCATTACATAGAAATGTGTAGTCTATTGTATATAACATGCCTTTTTTCTATCAACAATAATGACAAAAACAATTCTGTAACAGACTAAACATGGCAGCTTCAGCTAAGCACTATATCTTTAAAAATTATTTAAAATATTTATTTACATATTTATTAAATATTTCTTTATTAATTAAATATTTATTTATTTATCTATTTATTACAGAGAGGCAGAGAGAGAGAGAGAGAGATCTTCCATCCATTGGTTCACTCTCCAAATGGCTTGAAAAGTCCAGAGCTGCACCTATCTGAAGCCAGGAGCCAGGAGCTTCTTCTGGGTCCCCCACATTGGTGCAGGGGCCCAAGCATCTGGGCCATCTTCTATTGCTTTCCCAGCCCATAGCAGAGAGAGTTGGATGAGAAGTGAAGCAGCCGGGTCTCAAACTGGCGCCCATATGGGATGCCAGCACTGCAGGCAGTGGTTTTAGACGCTACGCTACAGTGAAGGCCCCTCAGCTAAGCACTTCATATATATCTACACACATATATATGCACAGATATATGTGTGTAGATATATATACACACACACTCAAATGTTGAATTGGGGATCTAAATAAGAACAATAGAGGAAAAGAGGTTGTGGGCATTCAGGAAATAGCAAATTAGCAGCAAGCAGCTTTGGAGGTAGACAGAGGGCCTCCCTGCTTGTGTTCTGTAAACACAAATCTGAAAAGCAAAAAAAAAAAAAACCTGCTTACTATGATCAAATAAAACAAGACTTCTATAAAGCTAAAGAAAGCTGGCGTTATTAAAATTGTGCAGAGAAAAAACTGTGCCCAATTCTCGCAAGCTGCATGAACAGCTTCCATAGTTTCCAGGGAACGGAGGCCTTTAAATAAACTAAGAACTTGACCTTATTCATGTGTGATCATACATGAGCAAGAAGCCAGACTGCAGCGTCTTGTGATCTTGGCTCCCAGGCCAGCACAGGAGCGGATGCCCTCCCCAGGACACAGCAGTTGGAAGACCTGCTCCCACACACAACACGTGCTCTCCGTGGTCAGGAAGCAGAAGGTCATGGCTCACCTGAGAGCTCCCCTCTTGAAGCCACACCCGGGCAGCTCCCATACAGTCAGAACCTCCAGGAGTCGATTTATTAGTTCTTTTATTAGGACATTATGTTCATCAAATACCCAGGGGATGTTTGCTATTACATTTTGAAAGAAATAGCACTTTGTCAAAAGCCTGAAGGATAAAATCTTCCCTTATTAATGGGGCACTTTATGTTTGTTTGCTCAGCTGTTTGCTTAAGTGAGCTCCATTTCAGCTAGAACAAGCACAGTTTTTCCACCTTGGTCAGAATCCCCAGTGTGCTGATTCTCCAGGCCAATACTTCACTGTCTAGTGACTCTGGATGACCAGATGAGACAGACTGAACCTGCCAATGTTGGCATTTCAGCACTGCTTGGCAAGGCTAATAGTTTTACCAACGGAGCAATGACTTCATTACCAACTCTGTAACCCAATCTGCAGCCAAGAAGGAAAATTACTTTTCATAGCCCGACCTTCTAAGTCAACAGCTTCTCATTCTTAAGAAGACGTCTCATCCTGAGACATAAACGATCATCATTTGTACACAATCCCTTGAACTGATTTCCAACAATTACTCTTTGAAGTCTGGATTTTGCTGGGTTTTGGGTGGTAGTTGGGAGGGACAACCACATGCAATCAACAACCATGTATTTGTCTTAAAAAATCTAAATAACATTTATGTATGCTTTGGGAAATGTTATGGTTTGAACGTTTTTGTTTCCTCCAAAACTCATGCAGAAATTTAATCTCATAGGTGAGTCCTATGGGAAGTATTGAGGTCATGAGGATTCTGCCTTAATTAATGACTTCATATACCACTATAATAGAGTGAATTCCCACCTCTAGATCTTTTGCCCTCTCCTTCTGCCCCAGATGACCCTGATGTTGTACTTCCCAGACTCCAGAATTGTGGGGCAATAGATTTACTGTTTATTCTAAGTTACCCAGTCTCAGGTATTCGGTTAACAGTACACAACAGGACTTAGAGATGGAATACGCATTTTTACTTATCTGATTTTCATTTTATCCATTCACTAACCATTAGGTACTGGATACAAACTCAAATATTGGTGTCTGATTGTAAAGCCGTACATTCTGGTACAGCAGACAAACAAGCCAGTGGTTCTAGTGTCACGTGGTCATGTCCCCCAATGTGGCTGACAGTAGAAGGACTGTAAATCCGATGTACAAAGAAAATGCCCTTTGGTTTGTTCAACTAGTCACAAAATGGTTTTGTTCTGTGAAGGTAGGCTGCCTACAGGTGGAGAAGCAAGGGGTAAATGCTGAGGGGTCCAACTCTGGTTTTTAAAGCTATTTCTGTGCCACTTTAGGAAACAGGAGGGGTCTTAGTAGTTTTATTTTTTTTTTCTAATATATGTAAAATAGGAAGCAACCAACAGGCCAAGGAATTTAACAAAAGCCTGCTTTCCTTCCTTTTATTCTTTTCCTGCTTGATTTGAATGAGAATCCAGGGAGATGATTTGCTAACATTTTCTTGCTATTCCAAGGGAGAAATGTTGGCAATAGGTATTCCTGACGGAAGGTGGGAAGGTGGATGGGCTCCATGGAAGGGTCTGAAGTCGCAGCTCCATACTCCTCATTCCTAAATGCTTCAGTATGTAGGTTATCAACTAGACTTGAATATTATTTATATTTTTCTTTTAAGATAAAATTAAAATCCAATACAACTCATAAATCTTAACTTTACATTGATGGTTTTCCCAAATGCCTTATAGCTATGTGACACAAAGCTATATCAAGAGTTAGAATATCACCATCAACCCAGAAAGCCTCCTTATTCTCATTCCCAGTTTGTTGCTACCTCATCTATCCTCTTAGAAGCAACTGTTGTTTGTGTGTGTGTGTTTTTTTATTACCATAAATTAGTTTTGCCTGTTCAGGATTCAGTGAAATAAAATCACACAGCACGTGGTCTTTTATGCAAAGCTTCTTGTACACAAAATAATGTTTTGAAGATTTATTGATTCTGTGGCAAGCATCAGTTAAGTGTGGAAATGACTGTCATTCAGCAGTACATACAAGTATGGTACTGAAGGCAATATTTTGACATTTTCCAGTTTTCTTCACAAAATATCAGTCTTTCTTGCTTACACTTATTTTAAATGTTGATTATAATAAACTTTTTTCTGTAAATAAGGGAAAATTACATATATCATTATATGTAATTATAAATATTTATTTGTGTAATATTTGCCAGGAAAACAAAACTATATAATCTTTTATTTATAATAGACATTTAATGATAACATTTAAATAAATGCCTAAGGGTAAATGCAGACAAAGCCACATGGTGGTTTCTTCACAGAAAGCTAACTACTCTTCATGGGTACTCAAGGTCTCTGATACTCTTCCCACATACCCTTAGTTGACAGAATACCAGGCATAAATGAGCCACTTTTGGCAACAAAATATAATGTTGACATTCTTGTGTGTAAGAATGATTTTCATGAAGATGGAAGAAGATAAGTTTGAATAGGAAATAAGTTTCATAAGGAAAAAATATTGTTTGCCTATACAATTCTCAGATTGATAGGTATCAAAAACAGAATCTACTGTTCTAATTTATATCAATTTTATATCAATTTTCCAAAGGACTGATATTCATTTTTCATCTCAATAACTCCAACTTGGGCACACAATAAGTTCTTTTAACCAAGTAGAAGTCAAACTTAATCAAAGTGCTTCTTTACAAGACAGAATAGATAATGCACACGTTCTACTAGTAGAATAAGAAATTCTACTTGTGTAAGATTAAATATTTCCATTGTGAAAATATTTCACCAAGGAGCAAATTGGAAATACTTTTAATTAAATGAAAATTTTTGTCATCTTATATAAAGCATTGCCACTCATAGTGGCATAGTCAAACAAAGATAGCTTTTTTTTAAGGTTCATAAATCAAAATACGAGATAGAGTTGGGACATACAGCTTAATCTGCCATAAATTTTGGATACTTGGAATCTTCATGAGTTGTCAGATCATAAGTACCCAGAACTGATGTATAAAGCTGATTGTTTTGAGATTTCACATCAAACATCTTCCATGAGATGACCCAAGTACTAGGGCCCCTGCCACTCACAGTGGAGGCTCCAGTGGAGTTCCCAGCTCCTGACTTCAGCTTGGCCTATTCATGGCCATTGTGGCCATTCAGAGAAATGAAACAGTGGATGAAAGATTTCTCTTCCTGTCTTTCCTCTGTCTCTGTCACTTTGCCTCTCAAATAAATCTTAAAAAAAAGTCTCCCATGGACTTGAGGAAAACTGTCATAGAGTGTAACTAGGTGGCCTCATGTACTAAGGAATTGTGGCCCGTGAGAATTAAGGAGGCTCTAAAAAAGGCCCTTTGCTATCAGTCCACCATGGATCATCCCGTCTTAACAGTATGTTGACAAAGAAACAGGAGAGGGTCAGTCATAAATCTTCCCTTTAACAGTGTTTGACCTTGGGCCATCTCCCTTCAGCTGGTTTTCTCTTCTCCATTTTTGTAACATTGCCTCAAAAAAAAAAAAAAAGTCTCAGCTCTGTTCTCCATTCCATCTTTCTATTAATGTACTCAAGTAATAATTGCATTCCTGGGGGCCAGCGCTGTGGCATACTAGCTTTAGCCTCTGCCTGTAGTGCCCGCATCTCATATAAAGGCCAGTTTGTGTCTCTGTTGCTCCTCTTCCAACCCAGCTTGCTGCTATGGCCTGAGAAAGAAAGTGGAAGATGACCCAGGTACTTGGGCCCCTTCACACATGTGGGAGACCTAGAAGAAACTCCTGGCTCCTGGCTTCAGATTGGTCCAGTTTCAGCCATTGCTGTCATATGGCGGGTGAACCAGTGGATATAAGCCTTTTCTCTCTGAACTCCACTTTGATTATGGCGTTGTCTAAATAAGATCGGAGGTTGTGAATTCAAGAGGCTTGCTTAGCTTTGGCAGCTCATGACAAGAGTCTCGGTGATTACTGACATCATAAATAAGAGTGTCAATTGTTAAATCAACAATGGGAGTCACTGTGCATTTACTCCCCATGTAGGATCTCTGTCCTTAATGTGTTGTACTATGCGAATTAACGATAAAACAAGTATTCAAACAGTTCTTTATACTTTGTGTTTCTGTGTGGGTGCAATTTGTTGAAATCTTTACTTAGTATATACTAAGTTAATCTTCTGTATATAAGGATAATTAAAAATGAATCTTAATGAAGAATGGGATGGGAGAGGGAGTAGGAGATGGGATAGTTTGCAGGTGGGAGGGAGGTTATGGGGGGGAAAGCCACTATAATCCAAAAGTTGTAATTTTGAAATTTATATTTATTAAATAAAAGTTTTTAAAAAAAGACTTTTCTCTCTATCTCTCCCTCTCTCTCTCTATGGTTCTACCTGTCAAATAAATAAATAAATCTTTAAAAAAATTGTTGGGTCGAGGGCCGGCGCTGTGGCTCACTTGGTTAATCCTCTGCTTGAGGCACCGGCATCCCATATGGGCGCCTGATTCTAGTCCCAGTTGCTCCTCTCCCAGTCCAGCTCTCTGCTGTGGCCCGGGAGGACAGTGGAGGATGGCCCAAGTACTTGGGCCCCTGCACCCTCATGGGAGACCAGAAGGAGGCGCCTGGTTCATGGCTTTGGATCAGCGCAGCGCCAGCTGTGGTGGCCATCTGGGGGGTTGAACCAACAGAAAGAAGACCTTTCTCTCTGTCTCTCTCTCACTGTCTATAACTCTGTCAAGTAAATAAAAAAATAAAAAAAAATTTTAAAAATTGTTGGATCACATGGTAATTTTATGCTTAACTTATTAAGAAACTGAACTGTCAAACTTTTCCATTATTTTAATTCTAGTTTTTATATTTATATAAGAGGAAAATTTCATGTATTTCATAATACTGTTTTAAGAGCATAATGATACTTCAACCTCCCTCACTTCCACCCTCTTTCCTCCTTCCTTTCCTATTTTTCTTTTAATTTTTGAATGATAAACTTTCAATTAAGTTATTATCACAAACTTGGCACTCCACTAAAGAATTCAGCAAGTAGTAAGTAGAAAAACCACTGTTGCTCTAGACTATAGACAAGTTCCATGAACAATAATAAAATCTTAAAATGTCAATTTCATTCATATACATTACATTTGGTACTCTGTATATTAGTTACCACAAATCAGGGAAAATATATGATATTTACCTTTTTGGGCTTTGGCCTATTTCAATAAGCATACTTGTTTCCAGTTGCAGCCATTTTGTTGTAAAAGACAAGATTTCATTTTTTTAATGCGTGAGCAATATTCCATATGTGTGTGTATGTGTGTGTGTGTGTGTGTGTGTAAATTTCTTTATTCAGTCATAAGCTGATGGTCATCTGGGTTGATTCCATATCTTTATCTTAGCTATTATGAATTGAGCTGCTATAAACATGGGGGCACAGATAACTCTTTCATATGATGATTTCATTTCCTTTGGGTAAATTCCTAGGACTGGGATGGCTGGGTCATATAGTACATTTATTTTCACATCTCGAATCTCCATACTGTCTTCCATAATGGTTGTACTAGCTTATATTCCCACAATCAGCACATTAATGTACATTTTCCCCACATCCTCATCAGCATTTGTTATTTTCTGTTTTTTGGATGACATTCTAACTGGGGTCAAGTAAAATCTTATTTGCTTCTTATTTGCATTTTCCTGATAGTTAGTGATCCTGAGCATCTTTCATGTGTCCATCTGCCATTTGTATTTCATCCTTTGAAAAATACCTATTCATATAATTAGTCCATTTCTTAACTGGATTTTTTGTTTTGTTGTTGTTGGGTTACTTGAGCTCTTTATATAATCTGATATTAATTCTTTATCAGATACGTACTTTGCAAATAGTTTCTTCCATTCTGCAGGTTGTCTCTTTACTTTGCTGAGTGTTTCCTTTGCTGAGCAGAGCTTCTTAGCTTGATGTAATTCCATTTGCCCATTTGTGCCTTTATTGCCTGTGCTCTGGCATCTTATCTAAGAGTGCTTCCCTTGCTTGAGGACAACTGCAAATCGTGATCAGAAGATGAGCTATTTTGTTTTATTCACTACCACTGATTGTAAGTTAGATAATAAAATCAGTCATTTTAAACTGGATGCTGTGATTTGAATATGATTCCTAAAGTTGATATATTGGGAGCTTAATTTGTAATGCAACAGTGTTGAGGTGGGGGAACTTTAAGAGGCATTTGGGTCATGAAGGCCTGCCTTCATGAATGTAATTGCCATTATCATGGGAATGAGTTATAAAATCAAATTCAGTTCTCTGCGGATCTCTCTCACCATGTGATGCCTTCCCCCACGTTATGATGCAGCAAGAGGGCCCCTGCCAGATGCCAGCACCGTGCTGCTGGACCTCCCAGCCTCCTGAACCATCGGCCAAATAAGTTCTGTTTCTTATCAGTTACTTAGTCTGTGATATCCTGCTATAGCAGCATAAAACAAAAACACCAAGACTTCCTTCCCTCTTTAGTCACTAATGAAAGCAAAACCACTTAATTTGTTACAATGATTACTTTAATAGATAGTAATGACAACCTACCCAGAGTGCAAGAGATAACTTTCACCAGGAAACATAATCGTCACTGACACTCTCAGCAATGACTGTAATGGAGGGAAAATTACTGAGGTGTCTTTTTAATCTCTAGTCATTTCAGTTTTAAGAGTCTTTTAGCCCTTACTAATTGGGTGAATATTTACTCACCCTAAATTCTAAAGGATTAACTTTATTATTATGTATATTTAGATTTGAAATGAAATATCCACTTTGGCTTTGTGAATCACATGCCTTTGTTGGGCTCTTTTAACTATGCAAATAAATAGCTATCTACATAACTCATGATGTATTCCTATTTTGATATTTTGTTATTATTTATTGTTCATAGTAAGAACTAAAACATATTAAATGCTTGAAATGTTTGCAAATCAATAAATAATTAAAACTTCTGATCACATTCATATTTAACATCTGTGAGGTTTCGTGATTGATGTAGCATTTGGACTTTTTTTAGATGAGAAAACAAAAGCCAAAATGGCTTGGTATTTTTGCCTACTTGTCCAACATTACTAAAATTTTCCCATCTTGAATGGTGGATGTGGCACAAGTTTAAGACTAGGTGCTTAAAATAGGATTTTATAACATTCACAAAATGTTAGCAAAACCTAACTGAATGAATTCATGTGACAAAAAATTATTCCTGCTTTTAAATTTCGGAAATAAAAGAAAGGCTTCTTCCATAAGTCTTTATGTGACAAAGTAATTTTTTAATATTTTCTTTTATTTAGAATGTAGAAGCTACAATGTTTCCTCCACTCCATTCAAAAACACTAAATCAGGAAATGAATGAGTGAGATTATTCTTTGAGCATTCCAAATTCTATACGTGAAATATTCTTCCTTAGACACTGAAAATGGGGCTAATTCTCACTGGTAATGCTATTCCCCAATGTAACATGAGCTAATTTGAACTGCAAAAGAAGAGAAGCCAGGAGATATAATATGAGACTGAAATAAGTTGAAGTTAAGATAGTAAAAACTGTTAGGCTGCAGAAGCTAAGACACTGGGGGAAAAAAAGATACAGAGGACACAGCAACTTGCTGGCAGTGGGAAACAGACACAAGGGAAACACCAGTGTAAACAATCAAGCCTGCACTGCCAAGGTACCCAGACCTCTCAGAGCTCATAATTGCTAAGACCTGAAGAGATCACAAATTGGATGAGTGGGTAAGAAATATCCAGCCAAAATTAGGTGGAGAAGGAGGGCAGGAAGTGTGCTCTCAGGCATAAGGAATAGCATGAGCAGACGCATGGATGGAAGAAGTGGCTGTTGGATTTAAAGATCCTGAAGATCAGTGTGGCTGGACTGTAATGGGGCCAAGGTTGTGCCACGAAGCTGCAGAGGACAGAAGGGCACAATGTACAGGGCTCCTCTAGTCCTCATTAAAAGATGTGCCATTGTTTTAGAAGGAAACCTAGATTACTTTTCCCTGCTAAGCTCCATACAAGCATGTATACTCCATGTGTGCTGAGAAATGAATAGCAGAAAATTAGAAATTTAGTTGCTTATAAAACATATTCACAGGATAGGAACGGTGCCTCACTAGTGCTTAGCAACCATTAACTCAGTGACTCAGAGCAAAAGTTTAAGTAGAAAAGCTAATGCTGTTTTTGGTGAAATATACCAAAGACATTTTAAAAATAAATGGGAATTAAAATGGAATTCAACTAATCCAGCTCTCTTCAAACAGAACATGCCTTTAAAACCAGTTGTTCTTAACTTTTTAGCCAAAATCTAAATGAAAATAGTGATTGAGCTCCAGTCTGAGAACTCCATGCAGTTCTGTCTTCTCCAAATCATATCCTCATTTAACTGTCCACCCCAGGCCCAGGGCCCTTTTTCATCTCTCTTTCCTCTCTACCCTAATACGAATCCCTGCACTGATTCTTTAACTTAAAAAATCATACAAATAATACATATCTATTTTAACAAAAATTTGAAAGAGTTGAAAATGAGGAAAGAATGTTGTTATCCATTATCTAATGTGCAAAGAAATCTTCCATAAAATTTATCTTATTTGTTTCCAGACACTTCCTTCCTCAGCATATATATATATATATATATATATGCAGAAAAACAGGATTATAGTCTGTTTTATAACCTGTATATTCTTTAATGTAAACATATCTCCATTTTCTTATCTTGAATGATGGTACCATTTTTGATTACTCCATAGTATCCTCATCTGATAGTAGATCAACTGACCCTGTATCCATGCAATGAATTTGCAAATTTCGACAATTGCTTCAGTCATTTCACAACTGAATTTATTTTGGTGAAATTGGTATTTATTCACTTTAAGGATCAGGTATTTGTCTGAGAAAGCTCTTGACTCAATTTTTCATCACATTTGCAATGCCATACTGAATCCATATGGCAATTTGATCAACACATGATATTGTGTGTGAGATTATTACTAACATTTGTGGTTATAGGAATGTTGATGTATCTGTCATTGAGATTCTTTGTCTGGTCCTACGAGGGGTGACACTTTAGAGATGGAGAATTAGATGAAACAGACACAGGGACTGGAGCCAGCAAACCTTGTTCAAGTGCCAAGTTAAGCCCACAATTTCACTTATTACGTGAATAATTCACTTACTCTCTGAGTGTCATTTTCTTTCCTATAGGATAGGATTGATCATATCTACCTTCTGGGAGATGCTGGGGACAGGAAATGGAACAGTTTGTGAAAAGCAGTTTCTAAACTATACAGTTCAGTGGTAGTCATTAATTCGATCTTATTCATAGATATCCTTTTTATTTGGGTATACTGTGGATTTTTAAAGTTCCTTGCATTTCAACCCAGCATGAATTCTATAAGTACAGATGGAGATCATATGTACATTGTAAGCTATACAAGGCCACTCTCCATGGCAGAGAGAAGATAATCAATAAATGTATCATGAATGAGTAACCACTACAAAGTTTTTCTCAAATGGAAAACATTGTGCTTAATAGGAATTAATTCCAAGATGAACCAATGAGTTTCCTCAAAGAAACAGTATTTATTAGAGAATATAGACTTATGGGTTCCTTATTCTATATAGAGGAGTGAGCCACAGTCTGATGTAATTCAAGGAACGTGGACCAATTAGAAATGGGTGGGTCAGGAATGATATCACCAAAGAATAGGCCTCCGAACTGGGTCTTGAATGTCAAGAAGGACTTGTTCAGAAAACAACAGGAAAGGGTTTCCAGACTGAGGAAAAATAGGGTATTGATAGCTGGGATAATTCATTCAATAAGGCATATGTAAGGCCTAAGGCATCAAAATCTCTTACTGGTCAAAATATTCTTCATCCATTCTATAATTTAAAATGAACCTAAGTTCATAAACACTTGAGGCCAAGGAAATATTTCCTCCAAGTGAAAAGTTATTTCTAGGAGCTATAAACATCTGAAGATACATGCACTTTATCTTGCTGTTGTCCATCCTATTCCAGGCATCTCATCTCATATGAATCACTCACAGTAACATGACAGCCAGTTTCATGAAGCCAAGGCAGCATGGGGAGAGGCCAGGACACTAACCCCAGCATATTAAAATTCAGCTGAGGACATGAAGATGCACCCAAGTCCTCTCTAAAGTACAATGGGGGACTAATTCTTAACATTTATCTGCCACAGTAATTGTGCACAGGAGTCTAGATCAGAATGTATTATTCAAACCAGCATTTGATTAAGGTCAATGGATTTAACGATTCTAAAAATGACTCTGACAAGTTAGTGTAAATTGGAGAATGCCATGTCCCAGACATCTGTTTAAAGTTTCCATTCCCCACAGTTTCTCTATAGTATTGGAAACCTTAATGTAGATGCTCTCATATTTGCACATGCACGTGCATCACCTCACACACATGCAGCTATTGGCTTTAACTGTGACACACGATATGTCAGCCCTCAAGTTTCCATCTCTCTCTTACTCTCTTCTCCCTCTGGACCTAATCACTTAGCAGTTCAACAAAGCTCAGTCTTGTGCTCCTTCAGAGAACTCCTTTCCAAGCCAAGCTTCAACTTTAACTAGTAAGCATCTTAGCTTACTCTGCAATCTGCACTTCTTATTCTGAAGACCCACTCATCTCTTGTCTTCCAGGCTTCTTGAATTACCGACTCTTTCGTTGATGGTGCAAACCATCACCACTGGCTCGTGAACCAATGCTACCTTTACCTTCCCTGATCTGCTATGATGTTGGGCACCCAAGGCATCCTTGCAGAGTTATCTTTCACAGCTTGATGCAAACTGGCATTCACCATGGAGAAGACCAAAGGCAGAGATACCCGTGATTTTGTGCATTAGCATCCTGGGGTTCTGGGGCAGTGGTTATTTTCTGAAAAGCTAAACTTCCGAGAAAAATGAAACATTCTCTCTTTCACTTGTCCCTACTTAAACTTGCCCATTTCAGTGCAGGTTATTTCAAAGCCCAGGTTTTTTTTTTTTGTTGTTTGTTTGTTTGTTTGTTTATAAAACATGAGAGACTCAGGAACAAGTAACACACAGATGAAAGTTTCATATCGTGCAAATCACTTGCCATGGGTTGTGTATGAACAAATGTTTCCCAGTGATTCCATTTTACCTCTTTCTTTGCCCTGTCCAAAAAACATCACTGCTTAGTATTTGTCATCCACTTTTATACTATTCATAAAATCCCAATTTTTTTCTATTTGCATTCTGGTCTCTGAGGAGAAAAGGCATTTAATCTCTTGTTGATAAATAATCCCTTAAATTTGATCGAAACTTCCCCTACCATGTCCAGTTAAATTCATCTCAAAATTATTTTTAAAGTTCAAGATACATTCTATATAACATAGTGAGTATAATTATTAACAATGTATTGTGTACTTGAAAGTTTTTAAGAGTAGACAAGTATTCCCAGAACAAAAAATGCCATGGGAGGTAGTACATATACTTATGAGCTTAACTTAACCATTCCACCATAGGTAACTATTGCAAAACAATATGCTGTATACTATAAATACATATGATTCTTATTTGTAAAAAAATAAAAATAAATGGGAAAATGAGAAAAAATTAAAAACAAATGAGAAAAAATGCTTCTATATGTACATGTATGTCATGTGTACTGGAAAATAAATTAAACACTTTAATTTTATATTTATAAAATATATAATATAAACTTTCAAATAGTCACAGAACTATACTACTAGAGTAGTATTACTATTGTTATCAAATTATTTGACAAAGATTTCAAAACAAAGTTGACAAAACTACTTGCAGCAAAACTGATCTACATCTAATTTTTTTTTAATTTAATTTTTTTTTTTTTATTTTTTGACAGGCAGAGTGGACAGTGAGAGAGAGAGAGATCTACATCTAATTTTAACTTGGTATACAATACAATGGGATATGCTATTTCATCTATTAATATGTACATATGTTATTTAGATTCTTCAAATTTAAAAATCAGCAAAAATGAAAAATAGGCAATAGCAATTTTATAACTTTAACAATTATTTTTAGGAAGAGGCTCTTGCATTAGGTATATAAAGACAAAAACATCTCAACCTTTTGTTTTCTTTTTATTTGAGAAGCAGATAGACAGAAATAGTGAGGGAGAGGGATAAGGGGTGGTGAGAGAGAGGGTCCTCCCTATTCTCAGATTCACTCTCCAAATGTCCACAACAGAGAGGCCTGGGCCAGACCGAAATCCAGGTATCCTATTCAGTGTCAGGAATCAAATACTGAGCCATCACCTGCTGCCCCCAGGGTGTGTATCAGTTGGAAGTTGGAATCAGAAGCAGAGCTGTGACTCAAACAGATTATAGGGTATAGGCCTCCCAAGCAGCATCTTAACCACGGCACCAAATGCCCATTCCCCAGTCTTGGCCTTGAATTGCTGGCCTCTCCTTTGTGCAGTGTAGCTACATTTTCTACACTAGCTTTCCTTCTTTTTAAAGTAAAATCCCACTTAGCTACCCTAGCTGCTTACTCGCTCTGGTTTTTACCTTCTTTGTCTCTTTCCATTTCCAACTTCTAGAACATCATCCTGCATCCTTCCGATGTGAATTTTGATCTTCTTCACTCCTCAAGTATACTTCTTCAACACCCCCACCCCCACCCCCATGTAGGATGACTTCATAGCCTTTTGGGGGAAATACATCACTAGAATTCCAACTCTGGGCTGCTGGGTCTTCTGTGCCTGCACAATATACATGGGTTTGGCCTGAAAACTCAGCCACCCTCCTCCTTTTTATAATCACCAAACTCATCAGCTTTCCAATTCACCCTTCTCAGTGCTACTTTGTGGCCTTTTCTCCCTCCATCCTTAGGGTGGACCACAATGGTAGATGACTCCATAGTGCTCACAGAATAAAGGTCATACCAAGGCTGGGCCCATACATGGGAAAGGAAATGGACTAACATAAAACAGTGTTGTTGGCACAGGCTAAAGAGTGTGTATGCAAGGATGTTTAAGGAGTACTCAAAAAGGTCAGGAACATTGTGTATTATAAAAAAAAAAAGCAAAGATTTTGAAATGTTTTTTGCATGAAAGTAAACTTGTCTTATAGTTCCACATTTCTACAACTTTTTGAAATTGCAAAATGAGTTAGAAAAAGCAAACTAGCCAATTTTATTCAAGTGGAAGGATCATGTTCATAGATACTTTGGACCTCAGAATTGGAAAGGACTAAAAAATGTTTCTGTTCTCGCTCCCTTTCTCCATGACACTGGGCAGACTGGGGGCTAGCACTTGGACTGAACTGCGTATCTTTCTCCCTCCTAAACACCAGAAACAGGGATCTTAGGCACCACATTTCTGGTGTTCATCAGAACATGTTCCTCTCAAACACGGCATTTGTGAAATATACATAAGAATTTGTCTTTTAGCAATAATTCGGTGACCAGCTGAAAGATCGACTGTTATTTGGTAATGTGGCAATAATAACCTCAAAGTTGGAACCAGTAACATAAACAGGAAGCATTAACTTTGGTTCAAAAATGCAACCACTCTGATTTTTTTTTTTTTTTTGCAAAATTCTAAAAAGGATGAAGAGGGCTGGGAATCACGAAATTTTGGAAATGCCCTTTGGATAGGATTTCACTGGCTAGCCATTTGTCACAGAATCTGTTCTAATCAATTTAAGGATTATTTTTGCTAATGTGGTTTCCCTAAATTCCTCTCTTTTCATTTATTTTTAGAAAGGCAATTTCCCTAGCAGCCTCTCCTCAGTATCTCCTTTCTCTGTCCTTCACTGTTATAACCCATCTACATAAATGATGTAGCAATAAACTACTATGTTAAGGAATCACAGGGGCTTTACAAAAATTCAGCCACTCCAAAAACATGCAGTATGAGACACAAACAAGATCCAAACAGTTCCATTGGTATTTATATCACACATGATCTGTATAATATTAGCACAAAAATTTTATTTTTGAGTGGTAAGAGATTAATTAGTCCATCTGCGTGAGTACTCATGGGGTAGTGAACCCTTTCCCTCCACAGTTCTGGGACTGAGTTGAAGAACCAGACAAATTATCATGTAAACATGTAAACCCACAAGACACAAAGTATTCACGGAAAATGCCTATTAGCAGTTCTCATTATTGACAGAAACAGCATAATTCCACCAAGCCCAGGGCAAAAGTAAATGTGCTTATCATTCTTTTCATTTTTAACTTTTGCTTTTTTTTTTTAAACAGAATCATAAAGTCACTTGGCAATGCACTGGATAGGGAAACTAAGAGATATCTCCTCTCATAAAATCAGCATAGGGTCTTCATAATCACATTGAGAGCCATTGGCCCTGTGTTATCAAGCAAAACTGGTAGCCTTGACACCAAGAATCCCAGTTGCATATTTCTCCCATGAGGATTTGCTGTCTGCCCCAGGCCTGAGGAGAAAACACAGCCCTGTCCCTGACAGAGGTAGAAGAATCACACACAATACGTATTAGGTCTAAGAGTCACATTAGCATCATCAGGGCAGGGCACAGGGCTGGTCCTCAAAGTTCCCTTTCCTTGAACAAGGGTGGCTTCTAAAAAGCAGATGAACTTTATTGTCATGAATGACTGTGCTGATCTAGTTTCCCTTTGCCACAAGTTCATCGTGTGACTTCTTCCCCCTCGTAAATCATACTGGAAAGTTTCCATATATTTGGTCATGGTATTGGCAACCGTATTAAATATTTGACCTATTTGTTTCTCCATGGGATTTTAACTTTTTCTCCTCTTGTATTCTCCATTATTTTGATAATATGTTCATATTTCTCATTTTAAAGATCTCTTTTAATTAAAATTAAATAATAACAAGCATGGTTTTAATAACACATTTTACATGGAATCTTTTCCATCTACTGACAAATCTCTACGTGCTTTCCCTCAGCATCTTTATAAAAGCACAATCTCTCATATTGGTTGAATATCTAGAACATGTGAAGCTCTCCTCTACGAACCAGAACAAAACAGTGAACAAAGTAAGTATAAAAAGCTACACTTTCACTGAGTTTAATGTGTAGTAAGAAGAGATGACAAAGGCATAGTAAGTAAGACATACAGGATGTTAGATGATGCCACTGCTGCTTCTCAATATTTGATTCCCTCTTACTCAGGGCACATGAAAGGAGTATATATCCCCATCTCCCTGATGTTGTTCATGACCATGTACCCAATTCTTGCCAATAGGTTGTGCAAAGCAGGGGCATGTACCACTTCTAGGTCCATGAATTAAAGTGTTAGTTCAAGACCCTCCCTCCAACTCTGTTCTTTCCCTCCTGTGGGGAGGCAACTAACCAGGTAGAACTTGAGAACAGATTGACTACAAAGAATAGAAGCCCTGGTCATAGTCAGCAACCAGAACTGAGGAAGCAGTCTGATTTTGGTATTTTAAGTCATGGAGGTTCAGGGGTTTTTACTGAGGCTTAACCTAGCTTCTCCTGACTAGCACAGGTGGAGATAAATCCTGAGAAGGAAAGAAAAGTGAGGAAGCAATTAGGTCAGAATTGGGAGGGCATACAGTCTTCAACAAAGGATATGGAGGGCTTGACTCTCAGATAAAGAACTGAGGGAAGGGTGGAAGATAGTCATTCTTTGGGGCAAACACATTCTGGGCTAGAGGGACACCAAGTACAAGGGCTCACAGAAAGGAATGTTCCTGGTTCGTCTACTGTAGGAAGATGAACAAGGGAGAAACAGTAAAAACTGAAGTAAGAGATAACTGGGCCAGGTTGGTAGAGCCTTCTAGTAAATTACTCTGAGACAGCAAGTTATTGAAAGTTTTTGAGTTGAGAAATAATAAGATCTGATTTTTATTTTAATAGGATTATTCTGGGTTCTCTGTTGAGAATATTCTGAAAGGCAAAACTAGAGACTAGTTAGGGAACTACAGGAATAATCCTTGCAGGACAAGCTAGTAGTTTGAATCATGAGGAAAACGAATGTCAAAAAAAAAAAAAAAAGAGATCCCCAAATTCTGGATAAAATTTGAAAAGAGCACTAAAAAGATATGCTCCATTTCTGCTCCAGCCACTCATAGATGTAGAGTCCCTCTGTACCTTCCTTCCTCTCCTCCTACAGGGCCCTAGGCACCATGGACTATTAGAAGCAGCAGCGCCAGCAAGAGTTGGCCTTTGCTGTAGTGGTAGCAATACCAGGCTAGGCAGCAGCAACTCCCAATGGCTTAAGCCATGGTGCCTTTAATGACATCTGGCATCAGCATTGCTTTAACCTTCAAGGATATCTTCTAATTAAGCACATTCCTCGATTCCCCAGAAACCCCACCAACTTGACCGAGATGAGCTTCCTGAACAGTGAGGTATTGGCGGGAGTCTTGATGTCCTCCTTCAACCAGTCAGTTCTGGGGCTTGAAGAAAGCCTGGGTCTCTTAGATGGCTACCTACTGGTGGTCAAGTACTTCAAACTTCAGGTGCTCACTGGTGACAATGCACAGACAGGCTTCTCCAAATGGCTGGCTGTGGATGCGTTGTTCAGTGATGCAGAAAACAGCAAGGAAGATGCCTTCTCTAGACAGGTTGGATCTTGGAGAAAACTGGTCTGAAATAGTTTGGCTTTCATACTTTGTTGGGCATAGATGACCTGGAAACTGCCAGATGAGCTTTTCGTCACCTGGATGATTCATGTGATCTCTTTGTCCCCCTAGTCCAGGAGACTAATAAGCAGTGCTCCCTCCCCACCATTGTGAACCCAATTGGCCATCTCTCAGGAAGTTTAACAAAAACTGACTAGGTTTCCCCTTCCTATAACCTGTTACTCTTTCTCCAGGGGTCCTGTCCTCCACTCCAGATGATTCCTTTAGTTTAGAGCGAGGTAGTGAAGTGGAAATTTCTGAAGGAGATAGGCAGTCAGCCTCACTTCTTATATAACCATGATTCCTCTATGAGTAAACGGGGAGGATAACTCTTGAGATCAGCACAGGGGCATCTGTATAAGCCAGGAGTCCTACCCGGGCTTTCCCCAGCATAGCTCCTCTACCTCCAGGGCCTCTCTGAACAGGAGCCTGCCATCTCCAGCTGCCCCTGAAGCCTTTGTTCATCCCAAACCTTATGATCCTCCCAGAGAGAATATGATGGCAACAAAAGTAAAGGGTGAGAAGCTGGGTAAGAATCTGGAAAGGATGGAACAGAACAAGGCAGCAGCCACTAGGTATTGCCCAAAGAAGAAGGCAGAGTAGGAGCCCTGCTTGGTGAGTGCAAAGAGCTGGAAAGGAAGAATGAAACCCTGAAGGATAAGCCTGATGCCCTAGCCAAGAACATATGGTATCTGAAAAATATGATGGAAGAGGTCTGCAAGGCAAGGGGGAAAAAAGGGTCCCCTAGTTAGGGTAGTCAGGAGTGTGTGTGCTTGGACATAGGAGTCTCATACTGAAGCTGTGTTGTAATAAATTATTTTGTAATGAAAGTTTAAAAAATGCTCATGAATCCAATGTGAGATTTATGAGAATTAAGGGTTTCAACCTAAAAAGATGGATGTGTTTTCACCAACCTGGGAAAGACTACAGGAAAAGAAAGTTTGGGGCAGAAGGCATTAGGAGCTTAGTTTTGGACCAGCTAAATCCTGTGTGTCTACTAGAAAGCCAAATGGAGATACTACGTAGGGTGTTGGAGAAAATGGCTCTGAAGTTGAGGGGAGTGTTTAGGCCTGGAGATATAAATTTTCAACTCATTAGTGTTTAGATGGCATTTAAAGTCATGAGACTGGATGAGATCACCAGGAGAGTGAGAGGACGCAGAAGAGGGAGAGATCCAAGGATTGAGTCCTGGGACATTAGTATTTAAGAGGTTGGCGAGATGAGGATGAGTCAGCAAAGGAGACAGAGGAGCAGCTAGTGAGAAAGGAGAAAATCCAGACAGCGGGGAAAGTGAAGCCTGGCGAAGGCAAGCTACTTGCCAGGGGGGAATCAAACCCTAACTCTGGACCCTGCCACTCACAGCTGGCTCAGCTCCAGATGTAGGGAAATTTGTGCTATGGACTCAGCAGGGCAGCTTATTATTTGTGGAATCTCTCATGAAAATAGTGCAATCTAGGGACAATGTAGGTAGTGTTACAAACAATAATATTTACTAAGAAATGAAAAAGAGAGCAAAGAAGATATATTTAGAGGGACAGAGGGCAAGCGTTGGAACAAGTACTTCTTGCAGTCTTACTTCATTAGAGGAAATGAATTTTGAGGAAATATTTAATCAGAGAATCCAGAAGTACAGTATTTTTAGCCATGATAATTTTATGCTAGGTACCCTCATATATAAATTTGCATATTCCAAATAAATATACAAATATATATATTTACAAATATGTATATATGGAAAACCAAGGAAGAAGTAATGCATACTTGTAGTTCCAAAGCAGTAATATGTGTGGGCATTTGGCCTAGTGGTTAATATACCAGTTAAGATGGCCATCTGGGGGTTGGCATTGTGACACAGTAGATTAAGCTGCTTCTTGGGACACCTACATCAGAGTATCTGTTCAACTTCCAGTTACTCTGTTTCTGATCCAGCTGCCTGCTAATGTGACTGGGAAGCAGAAGATGATGGTTCAAGTACTTGAGCTTATAACTACCTCAAGTGCTTGAGACCTACATGGACTGGGTTCCTAGCTTCAGCCTGTTTTAGTCATTTTGAATGAACCAGTGGATGCAAAATCTCTGTCTCTCATTGTTACTCTGATTTTCAAATAAATAAATAACCCTCAAGGAAAACAGTCAATTTAATATTTAACAAGGTGATTATATCCTGCACCAGGGTGCCCGGGTCCCAGCTCTACTCCCAGTACCAGCTTCCTGCAAGTTCAGACCCTTGATGGCTCAAGTGATTGGGGTCTGCCACCCATGTAGGTGACCTAGATTGTATTTCTGCCTCCCAGCTTTGACTCTGGCTGGGGGTGATTGCAGGCATTAGGGAAGTGAACCAGATGTAAATCACCCCCCCCTTCTCTCTCTCACTCATAAACTGTAGGTCTGTAATGCAAAAATGTTCCATAACTTCTTTAAGACATTGAACTTAGGATTTTCACTTAAGATGTGAAAGGTTGAAGGGGGCATAACTCCTACTCTTAGAGCTTACGACAACCAACAAAACAAAACTAAATGAAAACCCAAAGCAAACCCTCCCCCCTATCTTCTCCCTCTACCAAACAATCTTCAAATTAGCAACATTTCTGCTTTGGTTTGATTAATAGTTGAGATATCCCCCAAAGTTTGGTACCCATAGTTTTAATGTTAGTGGCTAATGGATTAAGGATGAACTTAATGGATTAAGACTTGATATACTTATGACATCTAGGAGATAGGCCCAGTGGGAAGTCTTCGTGTCATTAAATCCAGGTCTTTATGGCATTAGACAGTAGGTAGTTCTCAATAGATGATTGGTCATTTAAGCTAAGTTTGGCCTACCTTCCCTTTTTGCTTCCTGGCTTACCATGTGGTCTTCCATCGACACACATTCTGCCATCTGCCCTTCACCATCTTCATCAGGCACCGGACCAGTGGGATTTCTCAGTCTTGGACTGTGGACCCCAAAACTGCAAGCTGAACTAAACCTGCTTCAATCCTAGGCAGCTATTCTAAGGCATTTTAGCTAAGGTTATGGGAAGATAACTAATATAGAAACTTAGTACAAGAGAAACGGGGTCATTATTATTAGCCATATCTGAAGGTGTGGAGGTGTTTTTAGGGTTGATTTCCTGGTAAAAGCTGGAAGAGAAATGTGAATGGTAAAGGCCATTTTTATTATAAAAGAACCTGGCTTCTTGTTTCCATGTCCTGAAACTTTGTGGATACCTGAACTCAAAGTGGTAGAATAGTTTATTTATTTGATGCAGATTTCAAGAATTTGGGTTGTAGATTGGGAATTATTGGCTGCTGCTAGTTAGTTTTACAGTGAAAAATCACTACTAAAAAGCAGCCAGCAGAAAAAGTTGGAAAATTCACAGCCTGACCACAAGGAGAGAAGAAAGTTGTGTTCTGGACAGAGTCCAGTGTAGAACCATTTGCTAAAGAGATTGGCTCAGATAAAAGAGAGCCATGTGTTAATGGGAAAGATAACAGGAGAAATACTCCACCAGCATTTCAGAGATCTTCAAAGCAGCCACTCCCATTCCAGACCAAAAAGAAACTGAGAAGTGCGAGTTTGTTTTAAGAATCTTTCAGGGAAGAGCCTTTTTAGGAAAGGCTCCTGGGGCATCTCACTTGCCCAGAAACAGCTCCAGATTCCAGCTTGCTGCCAAAGTACTTTAATTCTACTGTAGCCTGTGTGCAAATAGGTATGGCTCCTTCTGTAAGCACACCTTGCTATTCTCCATTTGATTCTGGTTTTAAAGGTATACAGAACACAAGAGTTGTGGAGTATGGCAGCTTCCACTGAGATTTCCAGAGTTGGAACCCCTGCATGGAGTGATGTGTAGCGATGCTATGAGAGTAGAGCTGCAGAGGAGAGTCCAAAAATGTAAAGGTGCCAGTGGCTTGAGACACTGGCCAACAAAAGCAGTGTGCCAGACATGCTTTAGAAACCACAGACAGTAATATGCATTCTCAGAGAGCAGCCAGGTAGGCTGAGATAAACACAGCCATGGTGGCATGGGGACCTCCATTTAGATTTCAGACTTTCTCAGACCCAAGATGACAGTGGTTGCAGGGGTGGAGCCACTGCAGAGAACACTCATTAGGGCAATGCCAAGTGGAAGTGTGGGGTCCAGAGTTGCTACAGAGAGTCCCCATCAAGGACATTCCTATGGAACTGTAGAGATGAGACTCCCACCTGTGAGAAATGAAGCAAGGGCTACAACCAGCAAAGATCTAGGGATGTGGATGTCCAAGCTGTTGGGAACCTGGCCACCTGACACAGTGTGAATTCACTCTTCTGAGCTTCCAGTTAAGAGCCTATACCCACTGACTGCCTTATTTCAGCCTTCTAAGTCCTGGAACGTAAGAACCAGCCAAGACTCTCAGACTCTTGACTTGTAGAGCTGTTAGATAATAAATTTCTGCTTTTCAAATGTGTAATTTTGTGGAAATTTGTTGTAGAAGCAATAAAAAATGGTGTCCTTATATCAGGCCATTCAGAGTTATGCCTCATATATAGCAAGATTCAGGAAAGGCAGCCCCATAGTACAAACTAGGTGATAAAAGGAGTGCCTATGGCCAGATTTTAGGCACTGAAAGGCTAAACCCAATGAAATGTATCCTTTCCCAGATGCCTACCATCACAGCTGGATTTGCAATTTGGATCACAGACTCAATCTTAAAGAAGGAAGATCACATATATTAAGGGAAGTGGAGTTCACGGTAGGATTGGGTTATCAACACTATTCAAGGGTCTAAGAGGGGAGGAGAAATATTAGCATGAGAAAGATGCTTGGATACATCAGCTTACAGTAAACCAAGGTGAGCATAAAATGGGACAAGAAAGAGAAAACTTACCCTAACTAACAATTAGGAGTACACCAAGTCATGAATCTAGACCCAGATAATATTACCACTATTATGATACAAAAAGCCAAGCTCTTGTGTAAAATTCCATGAGTTTACAAAAAACAAATTCCCACAATTTTCTGTGTAAAACATTTCCATATAAACCAGCATCAAAATTTCCATCAATAAATCTACTCTACCTCCAAAATAATTAATTCAAGAATATTAGTATTTAATCACTTCATCTCCTTTTGTTAAACTACTCCTGCTGCCATTCTGTTGTTGGAAAATAGTCTTTATGAAAAAAAGAAAATAAAATGGACTTCATGGACTTCTTTCTCCAAAACTAGTAGGTCCTTCTATGGTCAACAGATTTCAGGGTCCTTTACTGCAATAATATTCTTTTTTTTAGATTTTTTTTTTATTTATTTGAAAGTTAGAGTTACACAGAGAGAGAAGGAGAGTTATACAGAGAGAGAAGGAGAAGTTATACAGGGAAGAGAGACAGAGAGAGAAAGAGAGAAAGAGAGAAAGAGAGACAGAGAGAGACAGAGAGAGAGAGAGAGAGAGAGAGGTCTTCTATCCACTAGTTCACTCCCCAATTGGCTACAATGGCCGGAGTTGTACCTTTCCAAAGCCAGGATCCAGGAGCTTCTTCTTGGTCTCCCATGTGGAAGCAGGGGCCCAAGGACTAGAGCTATCTTCTACTGCTTTCTCAGGCCATAGCAGAGAGCTGGATTGGAAGTGGAGCAGCCAGCCGGAACCCGAACTGGCACCCATATGGGACACCAGCACTGAGGGTGGTGGCTTTACCTGCCATGCCACAGTGCTGGACTCTGCAATAATATTCTTGCCAAACCTGAAACATCTAGCCTACCCCTCACTCCCAAACCCCTGCCCCATTTCTACTTTATGGTGATACCTCAATCCTGCCTCTAAGTAGCAAACTGCCTGAGAATATCACACAGCAGAAATAATAGCATCACTGTAAATTCGTGATCAATGATCTCAAGTCAGTCTTCATTACCCATGCCAGTTTATTCTTCCCTTCTCCCCATGACTTTGTTAAACTCCCAGCCCTTTCTTCTCATCTCCCTTGCCTCATTTGGCAGACATTTCACAGGACTATTGAAGCCATTGGACAGGATATCCCTTAAATGCCTGCTTCTAAACCTACAAGCCTGCCTATATCAGCACTCATCCCTTTCAATCCCCTGTGTAATAACACTTATTTTTCTCTTTGTTTGAAGATAATTCCCCAACCTATATTCTGTCTCTTATCCATTCTTTTTTTAAGGGAAATTACACTCTTCAATCCATGTATTTCCTTCTCTTTGATACTTAAAACACACACATTTCTCTCATCTTGAAAATGACAGCAAAAAACTTGTCCTCAGCTGACCTCACATTCTCTTCCAGTTACTGCTCCTTCTCTCTTCTTTTTGGTTGAGAAGCCAAATCTCTGAACATTGTCTTTACGCACTGGTTCTGTTTTCCTCACCCCTTAGCCCAGCATGAAATACATCTGTGTCAATTACACAAATGGAAAGCTCACTGGAAGGTCAGTAGGGACAGGATTTCACCAGCTTATTCTTCATTTTGAACTGTTGGCAGTACCTGGCACTGTTGACTACACCCTCTTTCTCCAAACATTCTCCTACTTCTGCCTTTCATCTTTTAAAAATCTCTCTGTATGTTCTAGCCCCTCCACCTGGTCATTAAATATTGGAAACCCTTGGGACTTAACCTGAAATCTTTTCATGGTGATTGTATTCATCTCCACTGATCTATGAATTATACACTGATGACTCCCACTCCAGATCTTGGCCTGAGGTTCTAGCCTCTTCTATATCTATGCAACACTCTTCTCTAAGGTATATCAAAGTCATCTCTGCAACAAGCCTAAGATTGATCAAGCCATATTCTTTAGCCCTATCCCTGATCCTTTTCTAGTACTCATTTTTGTAGTGGATGACTACTAATATCCCAACCATTTCAAAGATGAGAAAATTCTGGCACAGAGTAGCAAGTGATCAGCCCAAGATTGCACCACTTTAAGTACTGGAGTTAGAATTTTGAAAAACGCAAGGTTATGGTATAAATTCTGAACCACTACATTTTTCATGTTCAATGAATGTGTAGGCTAGGAACATAGGATTCACTTCTGATGCTATCTTCTTTTCTCTCCAAATATCAGGTTATCAAATATATATATTTTCAGTTTTTTAATATCTCACAAATTCATTCCTCCTATTTATCACTACTAAATCACCACTAGTAAGCATTACTCATCCAAACTGTGGCCATTTCTTTCTTCCGCTATGATAACAGACTCCAGGTTGCTGATAGACTTCTTTTTAAAATATGATTCTGATTCTATCACTTGTATTTAGGACATTTCAAACTTTTTCCAAAAATTTATTGCAGTCGAACTCCCAATGGATGATTTAACCCCTGCCTTTCTCACTGGCTTCATCTCCCAGCATTCCACTGGCTTGCTGTCCCTGGGTCACACTGCCCAGCTTTCCTGTCTTCATGGCAGAGTGGCTAAGCAGAGCCTTTTCCTGAATAGGCTCTGAGCTTCCTCCCACAGGATGCCACTCTGTATACAGCCTCCACATTCCTCCCCTTGATATCTACTACTCCTTCCCTGACACTCCAGCCTGGACTCAGTTTCTCTGTTTTGGTTCTCCTCCATGAAATGCCTGCTTGCCTGCCTTTACCTCTCTCTCTCTCTCTTTCTCTTTCTTCCTTCCTTCCTCCCTCCCTCCCCCCCTCCCTCCCTCCCTCTCTCTCTCTATTTCTCCTTCCTCCCTCCCTCCCTCCCTTCCTTCCTTCCTTCCTTCCTTCCTTCCTTCCTTCCTTCCTTCCTTCCTTCTTTCCTTCTTTCCTTATGCCTGGGCCCTAACACACGAGCTCACAGATCTCAATTGTCTAAGCATCATCCTCTTAAGCTCTGAATCTGCCTGCCTGCCTTCCTTCCTTCCTTCCTTTTGTCATTTTTTTCATTTGCTCTATTTTAATAGAAATAGATAAAGAACATGAGTCACTTAAATCATTGTCATTTAAAAAGGATAAGAATAGACTGCTCCTAGGCTCACTAGGCTAATCCTCCCCCTGCGGTGCCAGCACACCAGGTTCTAGTCCTGGCTGGGGGCACCAGATTCTGTCCTGGTTGCTCCTCTTACAGTCCAGCTCTCTGCTGTGGCCCGGGAGTGCAGTGGAGGATGGCCCAAGTGCTTGGCCCTGCACCCGCATGGGAGACCAGGAGGAAGTACCTGGCTCCTGGTTTCACATCAGCGCAGTGTGCCGGCTGTAGCGGCCATTTTGGGGGGGGGGTGAACCAATGGAAGGAAGACCTTTCTCTCTGTCTCTCTCTCACTGTCTAACTCTGCCTGTCAAAAATAAAAAATATACAGCACATTAAAGACAGAGATCCTACATAATTTTTTTTTCAAATTAATTAATTTTCTATGCCATTTCCATTTTAACACCAGGTTGTTTTTTTTTTTTTAATTTCCAATTCTCTTTATATACAGAAGATCACTTCAGTATATAATTAGAAAAGACCTCATCAGTCTGTGCCCACACAGAAACGCAATGTATAAAAATACTGTTTCAGTACCAGTCATAGCATCACTTGGCTTTAGATGATACATTAGGGACAGATCCCACATGGGGTGTAAGTACACAGTGACTCCTGTTGCTGACTTAACAATTTGACACTCCTGTTCATGGCGTCAGTAATCTCCCTAGGCTCTAGTCATGAGTTGCCAGGGCTATGGAAGCCTTTAGAGTTCGCTGACTTTGATCTTATTCCGACAGGGTCATAGTCAAAGTGGAGGTTCTCTCCTCCCTTCGGAGAAGGGTACCTCCTTCTTTGATGGCCCCGTTCTTCCCACTGGGATCTCACTCACAGAGATCATTCATTTAGGTCTTTTTTTTTTTTTTTCCATGATATCTTGGCTTTCCATGCCTGCTATACTCTCATGGGCTCTTCAGCCAGATCTGAATGCCTTGAGGGCTGATTCTGAGGCCAGAGTGTTGTTTAGGACATCTGCCATCCTATGAGTCTGCTGTGTATCCCACTTCCCATGTTGGATCTTTCTCTCCCTTTTTGATTCTATCAGTTAGTATTAGCAGATACTTGTCTTGTTTGTGTGATCTCTTTGACTCTTAGACCTATCAGAGCTATCAATTGTGAGCTGAAATTGATCACTTGGACTAGTGCGATGGCATTGGTACATGCCATCTTGATGGGATTGTGTTGGAATCCCCTGGCACATTTCTAACTCCACCATTTGCGGCCAGTCCGATTGAGCATGTTCCAAATTGTTCATCTCCTCCCTCTCTTTTTCCACTCTTAGATTTAACAGGGATCACTTTTCAGTTAAAATTTAAACACCTAAGAATAATTGTGTGTTAATTACTGAGTTCAACCAATAGTACTAGAACAACGGATCTCTGTCTTTAATGTGCTGTACATTGCTATTTAATGCTATAATTAGTAATCAAATGGTAGTTTTTTCACTTGATGTTGCTATATGGGCAAAATGTTGAAATCTTTACCTAATATAAACTAAACTGATCTTCTGTATACAAAGAGAATTGAAAATGAATCTTTACCTCTAATGGCTCTACTCCCAACCTGTGTGTACTGATGGTCCTCTTCCCCACTTAATGCTGTATAATTGTTCAGACCTGGTTAAGGCCACTCTTAGGATCATTGGTTACTATCCTCACCCTGTCTTTTATGACCTTGTCTAAATATGATCAGAGTCGGGGAACTTGGAAGGCTTCCCTAGCCTTGGCAACTCATGACGACAGCCTAGGGTGGTTACTGGCACCATAAACTAGAGTGTCAATTTGTTGGGTCAACAACAGGAGCCACTGTGCGCTTGCTCCTGATGTGGGATCTCTGTCCTTAATGTACTATACATTTTGATTTAATGCTATAACTAGTACTCAAACAGTATGTTTCACTTTGTGTTTCTATGTGGGTGCAAACTGTTGAAGTATTTATACTAAATTGATCTCCTGTATATAAATAGAATTGAAAATGAATCTTGATGTGAATGGAAAGGGAGAGGGAGCGGGAGAGGGGAGGGTTGCGGGTGGGAGGGAAATTATGGGAAGGGGAAGCCATTGTAATCCATAAGCTGTATACTGGAAATTTATATTCATTAAATAAAAGTTAAAAAAAAAGAAAAAAAAGAAAAAATAAAAATAAAAAGATGAGAGTTTATAGCAAGTTTCTATATGGTGACCCTGGGAGTTAAAAAATTTGTGGAGAAAAAGTTTAGCATCCTAATACCTCTAATTTTAACACTTTACTCCAATTTTCGGTTTCTTTGAGGCTTCCTGTCCTCACTGCTTATGCCAACCTTTTCTTTATCTTTTTAAAAGACTTATTTACTTATTTGAAAGGCAGAGTTGAGAGGTTGAGAGAGAGAGAGAGAGAGAGGCAGAGAGGCAGAGAGAGAAAATATTCCATCCACTAGTTCACTCCCCAAATGGTCTCAATGACCAGTGTGGGGCCAGGTAGAAGCTAGGAGCTGGGAGCCAGGAGCTCCTTCTGCATCTCCCATGTGGGTGGCAGAGGCCCTGGGACTTTGGTCCATCTTCCTCTGCTTTCCCAGGAACATTAGCTGGGAGCTGGATTGGATCAGCTGGTACTCAAACTGGTGCCCATATGGGATGCTGGCACTGCAGAAGGTGGCTTAGCCTGCTATGCCACAGTGCTGGCCCCAAACCTCTTCTTTAAAGCTATAAAGCGTTGGTTAACTGTCATACCAGAAAATACATGAGGAGCTGAATCTTATTGGGTTCTAAGACTGACAAAAATTAATGTGTTTCTTGTCTAATTGTAAAATTTTACATCAATAAGAGAAATTAAATTGCATCATCTGAGTGTTAATAATATACATACAGTGATAAGAAATCACTTAGGGATAAAAGCTACTTACTTGTCATTTTCAGCTTCATTTCCATGCCAAATCCCCTTCCCCACATCTTTCTGTTTCCAGAGCAAGTATAAAGTCAAACCTTGGACTTCCGAATCAACAGACTCATGAGTCTAAGTTAAATGCACACTAGGGTTCTGTGTCCTGACTCATGTAAGTCCCATCCACTTCACTGCCTATGGAAATTCAGATACATTATGGACTTGTATCTTTTCAGAGAATTCCACATCTTTTCCATTAAAACTCCATTAACCACTCCAGTTTCCTTAAATAGCAACCTTCAAGAAAGAAACTCAGCTCTTCAATTTTAGCAAATGTCCTTGGCCAATTCTTGATGGCCCAAAATGATCCTAGTAAAGTTGCTGTTGCAGTGACATGAAAACATGGAAAGTCTTTATTCTGAATAAAATAAAATAAATAGCAGAATAGTATTCATCACCAAAGAAGATTTTAGTGAGGAAATGATTGAGTTAACATATCATTCATTTTTTCACCACATTTATTAGGAAACTACTATGCATCAGATGTTATTCTGGGTACCCTGGAGAAGGGAATCATAGTATGTCCCTGGTGGAAGAGTCTTAGGAGTCATAATAGTTGAGGTTGAAAGAGGTCCAGACTGGTGAAGTAACAGACAACCTGTGACCCTAACTCATTTCAAACGTCTTCATTCTCAAGTCCCATCCGCTTTACAGCCTAAGATTATTCAGAAACCTTATGTACTTAGGTTTGTGACAGAATTCTGGATTGATACAGTAAGATCTGTCCTCAGCATGCTCAATTTTGTGTCTTACAAATGATAAATGCTACCATTGTTGTAGAGGTGTCTGAAACACACAAAAGTACACATGTTGTTGTCACACCCCTGGGGAAAGGGAGGGCTTCACCCAAGGACAAAGATGGGCCAAAAAATGTCCATGAATCAGGTCCAGTTCTGTGACTAGCTTAGTTTTTTTCTCCTAATTTAATCCTTGGAGAGCTACATTAAAGCAGGATCAACTTCATAATCCTGAGAATGTCTCTGTTCTTCAACCTGAAGTTGTCACATAGGGATCACAACACTAATTGTTTCCATAGTGCACAGCTGTTATGTCAAAAATAGAGATCCATGACTTCATGTGTGGACTATGAGTGCAGGCAAAAGATCTGTTATCAATAAACCCAGTCTCCCTAATTTTATCATAACTGGGTAAGAAATTTACCCATCACCTTAGCTTTTGCAGCTTCTCTTTGGTGAAGTGGAGAGAGTGAAGCAACACTGTCTTTTAATCTCATGCTTTAAAGGACAAACAATTGCCTATGGTCTAAATCCAGTTTACCACCTGTTTATGTAAAAACAGCAGAGTTGAGTGTGACACACACCATATGTCCCACAAGGCCTAAAGTATTTACTATCCAGTCTGTTGCAGAAATACTGTGCTGATTCTGATTTCAAAGCAGAAAATTAAACAACAGCAACAACAAAACTGGGCAGATCCTTCATTGTCACAAGGTTGCATTGTAAATAAGAAGTGGAGATGATTTATAAAATATGATTTCTAGCTTAGTTAAACTTATGAAACTACAGCACAGATTAAGTTACAGGAATCTTATGAATGTAAGGATTCAAATACTTGTATATCTCCTATGACCCATCACATATAAAAATGATC